>NW_028135186.1:0-136387 GCF_964662115.1 Mustela nivalis
GCTTCATTGTGGCCCCAGAATTCCCAGTAGGGAGGGTTTGTGGGCCAGGAGTGTGAGGACGGAAGTCTGAAAACACAAGCTAGTGTGAGGATTGGAACCAAGGGCAGAGCAGGCCCACTCTGCAGAGGCTGAATCAAAATCTCCTGCATCTGAAGTCAGGCTGAGGATCAGACGTTGGCTGAGGCTGGAGTATGTGTCCATGATGGCACCTTCATGAAGTGGGGGCCTCATGAGGCCAAGGAAGTTTTCCCACGCTGAGTTTGGAGGTTGCCCCAAACCACAAGGTTTCCTTCTGCGGGACATTCGAGTCCTGTTGCATGGCTCCAGGACATACCATATGGAAGGACTGGAGAGCAGGGTTCGAAGGATGGATCCCTGTACAGCATGCCTCGCATTCCCATTGGCTACTAGCGACATGATATGTTTGATCTGCTGCCTCTGGAACACGCGACCCAGGGGGCTGAGTTGAAATGGCCTCTCCTGAGGATGCATCATAATGTGCGTTTGGGTCCATGGAGACCTTGGAATGTGCTGGTTGTTCAGTGGCCCTGCGGAACTCTCCTACCTGAAGTGTTTGATACATCCCAGTAAGAAAGCTGCCCATGTGGAGATGAGAGAGGTTTGGTTTGGTGCCTCAGAAAAGCCCCATGTGCTGGTCTACGAAAACAGTCCTCTGAGAACGGAAACATGGAAACCAAAGCTAAGGTTCAGATTAGGGCCTGGGGGCCTGTCCATTTCAACCTTCTGTCTCTGGGGACACTGTCTGAGAGTCTAAGTGGAGATAGTTGCTCCGCTGGTGTCAGAGAGCCCCTCTTAGTCCAGGGGGGCCTACACTATTGATGGCCTCAGGGGCCTTGGAGCTTTTCCCTAACCTGTAGTGTGGTGGTCAATGGATTGGGCACACTTTCCTTGGAGAGGGCAGGCACAATCTTTCGCTGTGGCCCTAGAGGCCCTAGCCTGGAGGTGTGTGGGTCCAGGCTGTGGGCACAGAAGTCTGAATACACAAACTCAGCTTAGGAGTGGCGCCTAGGGTATGGCAGGCCAAATGTACAGCCCGAGAGGGAGCTCCTGGGCCTCTGAAACAAGGGCGAGTGGGAGGCGTTCCTTCAGGCTTTTGTCTCTGGATGTTGTCTAAGGGATAGCCGTGGATTGGAGCGGTGGCCTCAGGTACTGTGGACGAGTATCCCTCTCTGGGGATTTGTCCCAGCTCCCAAGAGTTTGGGGTCATTTTGTGGGAAGGGTGGAGTCGTGTTGTCTGGCTCATGGGTCTCTCCAAGAAAGGGATTCCAGAGCAGAGCTCCAGGTACGGGCGGGGCGACTGGAAAATTCAAACCGTGGTGAGGATTGGGTGCATAGGGGCTTGGCAAGCCCCATATGTGGGCTCTTGGTCCAGGCCCTGACAGGCCTTTCTTTGACATGGGGCTCATGCTGAGGATCACAGTGTGAATTTGTGCCCAAGCAGCACTCAAGTTTGGGAGTGGCATCAGGGGCCATGAAGGTTTCTCCCACCCTGAAGGTGTGACTCCATGCCAAGAGCAAGCTTGACAGCCATGGGGAAGGAGGAGTTCTGTTTTGTGCTTGCTATACCCAGCTGTGTGGAGAATTGATATAATGTCTAGGTTCAGATATCTCAAAACCAAGGTTAGGATGAGGTGACGGCATAAGACCATGGCGTGTCCGAGTGCTGGGTGTGCGGCCAGCTGTCTCCTTGTCTGTCTGGACGTCTGGCTTCAGGCTGTGTCAGGCAGAGCATGAGTGCCCAGAGCAGCCTATCCAGTTCGGGTACCGTCGAGGCCCGAGCAGGTTGATCCTCATCTGGGTTTTCTGGAGAGCCCCACAGGGAAACGTTTTTCTTCCGTTGGGCAGACACCGGGCTGGGTTTTGGTTCCGGAGTTCCTAGTCCGGAGGGCTTGTTTGCCAGGAGTGTGAGGAAGGAAGTCTGAAAACACAAGCTAGCGTGAGGTTTGGGACCGAGGTTACGGCATGCCCACTCTGCAGAGGCTGAATCGGGATCTCCTGCACTGAGGTCATGTAAACTATGAGACGTGCCTCAGGCTAGAGTTCTTGTCCAGCATGGCCTCTTCCTGAAGGGTGTGGGGGCTTCATGAGGCCAGAAAGTTTTGCCTACGATGGGATTTGTGAACTGCTCCAAAACTGAAGGTTACCTTCTGCACGACAGTCGAGTCCTATTGGATGGTTCCAAGAGGCCCCATATGGAAAGACTCGAGAGCAGGTGTCTAAGCATGGATGCCTGGGAACGCCACCTCATATTCCCACTCTTTAGTCAGGACAAGGCAGGCTCAATCTGCGGGCTCCTGGGTGAGCTACCCAGAGGGGAGAGTTGAAATGGACTCTCCTGAAGATGAGTCCTACTGTGGCTTGGTGGCCTGGGAGACCTTGGAATGTGGAGGTGGCTCAGGGACTCTGCAGGATTCTCCAACATGAGGTGTTTGACACGGCTCCAACAAGGAAACTTCCCATGTGGAGATGAGAGGAGTTCTGTTCCGTGCCTCAGGAAAGCCCCATACCCTGTTCTTCGAACCAAAGCCTCTGAGGATTGACACCTGGAAACCAAAGTAAGAGTTGAGACTACGGCCTAAAGGCCTGTCCGGCTCAACCTTCTATCTCTGTTGTCATCTGTGTGCATGCATTCATGGATGTAGCTGCTCAGCTTGTGTCCGAATGCCCCTGTGAGTCCAGTGAGGCTCCCAGTAGTGGGATGTCCTCGGAGGCCTTGAGGTTTCTCATATTCTGGAGGTGTGTGGCCAAAGGAATGGACACAGTTTCCCAGGAGAGAGCAGGCACGGTCCTGTGGTATGGCTCCAGAGGACCCAGCCTAGAGGCTCTGTTTGCCAGGGCTGTGGGGACAGATGTCTGAAAAAGCAAACTTGGCTCAGCTAGGGGCCAATGTAATGGCAGGCCTGATCTCTAGTCCGTGAGGGGAGATCCTCTGGAAATCAAAGTAGGGCAAGTGGGAGGCAGTCACTCAGGATTTTGTCTCTGGGTGTTGCGTTTACAGTGTCCGGTCAGGGTAGGGGTTGTCTCAGAGGCCGAGGAAGAGCCTTCCTCTCGGGGGATTGTCCAAGCTCCCAAGTGTTTGTGTTCATTCTGTGGGAATGAAGAGTACTGTTTTCTGCCACAGGGGACCCCCCAGGAGAGGGACTCTAGAGCACAGCAGTGGGTTCCCTCAACTGGAATACACACCATCTAGTTAGTCCTGGGTGCCTATGGGCATGGCAAGCCACATATGCGGGCTCTTGGTCCAGTCACTGAGAGGCGTTACTTGAATAAGGTACTCACGCTGAGGGTCACAATGTGTGTTTGTGCCCAAGGCGGCCCTCACGCTTGGGCGTGGCCTCATGGGCCATGCCGTTTTCTCCTACACTGAAGGTTTGACTCACTGCCAGCAGCAAGGTTTCTGCCAGGGGGAAGGAGGGGTTCTGACTTGTGCATCATGTTCCCCCCTGTGCAGAAATTGGAGATAAGGTCTAGGTTCCGATGACTGAAAACCCAGGTTGGGAATGGATGGTGGCCTAAGGCAGTGGCGGGTCCAATGTGCTGGGTGTGCAGCCAGCTGTGTCGGTGTCTGTTGGAAGGTCTGGGCTCAGGCTATTTGCAACAGAGCATCACTGTTTAAGGTAGCCTATGCAATTGGGGTGTTGCCGAGGGCCAAGCTGTTTGATCCTCATTTGGGGTTTCTGGGCAGCGCCATAGACAATGTTTTTCTCTTGGGAGGCAGGCACAGTGCTTCATTGTGGCCCCAGAATTCCCAGTAGGGAGGGTTTGTGGGCCAGGAGTGTGAGGACGGAAGTCTGAAAACACAAGCTAGTGTGAGGATTGGAACCAAGGGCAGAGCAGGCCCACTCTGCAGAGTCTGAATCAAAATCTCCTGCATCTGAAGTCAGGCTGAGGATCAGACGTTGGCTGAGGCTGGAGTATGTGTCCATGATGGCACCTTCATGAAGTGGGGGCCTCATGAGGCCAAGGAAGTTTTCCCACGCTGAGTTTGGAGGTTGCCCCAAACCACAAGGTTTCCTTCTGCGGGACATTCGAGTCCTGTTGCATGGCTCCAGGACATACCATATGGAAGGACTGGAGAGCAGGGTTCGAAGGATGGATCCCTGTACAGCATGCCTCGCATTCCCATTGGCTATTAGCGACAAGATATGTTTGATCTGCTGCCTCTGGAACACGCGACCCAGGGGGCTGAGTTGAAATGGCCTCTCCTGAGGATGCGTCATAATGTGCGTTTGGGTCCATGGAGACCTTGGAATGTGCTGGTTGTTCAGTGGCCCTGCGGAACTCTCCTACCTGAAGTGTTTGATACATCCCAGTAAGAAAGCTGCCCATGTGGAGATGAGAGAGGTTTGGTTTGGTGCCTCAGAAAAGCCCCATGTGCTGGTCTACGAAAACAGTCCTCTGAGAACGGAAACATGGAAACCAAACCTAAGGTTCAGATTAGGGCCTGGGGGCCTGTCCATTTCAACCTTCTGTCTCTGGGGACACTGTCTGAGAGTCTAAGTGGAGATAGTTGCTCCGCTGGTGTCAGAGAGCCCCTCTTAGTCCAGGGGGGCCTACCCTATTGATGGCCTCAGGGGCCTTGGAGCTTTTCCCTAACCTGTAGTGTTGTGGTCAATGGATTGGGCACACTTTCCTTGGAGAGGGCAGGCACAATCTTTCGCTGTGGCCCTAGAGGCCCTAGCCTGGAGGTGTGTGGGTCCAGGCTGTGGGCACAGAAGTCTGAATACACAAACTCAGCTTAGGAGTGGCGCCTAGGGTATGGCAGGCCGGATGTACAGCCCGAGAGGGAGCTCCTGGGCCTCTGAAACAAGGGCGAGTGGGAGGCGTTCCTTCAGGCTTTTGTCTCTGGATGTTGTGTCCGGGATAGCCGTGGATTGGAGCGGTGGCCTCAGGTACTGTGGACGAGTATCCCTCTCTGGGGATTTGTCCCAGCTCCCAAGAGTTTGGGGTCATTTTGTGGGAAGGGTGGAGTCGTGTTGTCTAGCTCATGGGTCTCTCCAAGAAAGGGATTCCAGAGCAGAGCTCCAGGTACGGGCGGGGCGACTGGAAAATTCAAACCGTGGTGAGGATTGGGTGCATAGGGGCTTGGCAAGCCCCATATGTGGGCTCTTGGTCCAGGCCCTGACAGGCCTTTCTTTGACATGGGGCTCATGCTGAGGATCACAGTGTGAATTTGTGCCCAAGCAGCACTCAAGTTTGGGCGTGGCATCAGGGGACATGAAGGTTTCTCCCACCCTGAAGGTGTGACTCCATGCCAAGAGCAAGCTTGACAGCCATGGGGAAGGAGGAGTTCTGTTTTGTGCTTGCTATACCCAGCTGTGTGGAGAATTGATATAATGTCTAGGTTCAGATATCTGAAAACCAAGGTTAGGATGAGGTGACGGCATAAGACCATGGCGTGTCCGAAGTGCTGGGTGTGCGGCCAGCTGTCACCTTGTCTGTCTGGACGTCTGGCTTCAGGCTGTGTCAGGCAGAGCATGAGTGCCCAGAGCAGCCTATCCAGTTCGGGTACCGTCGAGGCCCGAGCAGGTTGATCCTCATCTGGGTTTTCTGGAGAGCCCCACAGGGAAACGTTTTTCTTCCGTTGGGCAGACACTGGGCTGGGTTGTGGTTCCGGAGTTCCTAGTCCGGAGGGCTTGTTTGCCAGGAGTGTGAGGAAGGAAGTCTGAAAACACAAGCTAGCGTGAGGTTTGGGACCGAGGTCACGGCATGCCCACTCTGCAGAGGCAGAATCGGGATCTCCTGCACTGAGGTCATGTCAACTATGAGACGTGCCTCAGGCTAGAGTTCTTGTCCAGAATGGCCTCTTCCTGAAGGTTGTGGGGGCTTCATGAGGCCAGAAAGTTTTGCCTATGATGGGATTTGTGAACTGCTCCAAAACTGAAGGTTACCTTCTGCACGACAGTCGAGTCCTATTGGATGGTTCCAAGAGGCCCCATATGGAAAGACTCGAGAGCAGGTGTCTAAGCATGGATGCCTGGGAACGCCACCTCATATTCCCAATCTTTAGTCAGGACAAGGCAGGCTCAATCTGCGGGCTCCTGGGTGAGCTACCCAGAGGGGAGAGTTGAAATGGACTCTCCTGAAGATGAGTCCTACTGTGGCTTGGTGGCCTGGGAGACCTTGGAATGTGGAGGTGGCTCAGGGACTCTGCAGGATTCTCCAACATGAGGTGTTTGACACGGCTCCAACAAGGAAACTTCCCATGTGGAGACGAGAGGAGTTCTGTTCCGTGCCTCAGGAAAGCCCCATACCCTGTTCTTCGAACCAAAGCCTCTGAGGAGTGACACCTGGAAACCAAAGTAAGAGTTGAGACTACGGCCTAAAGGCCTGTCCGGCTCAACCTTCTATCTCTGTTGTCATCTGTGTGCATGCATTCATGGATGTAGCTGCTCAGCTTGTGGCCGAATGCCCCTGTGAGTCCAGTGAGGCTCCCAGTAGTGGGATGTCCTCGGAGGCCTTGAGGTTTCTCATATTCTGGAGGCGTGTGGCCAAAGGAATGGACACAGTTTCCCAGGAGAGAGCAGGCACGGTCCTGTGGTTTGGCTCCAGAGGACCCAGCCTAGAGGCTCTGTTTGCCAGGGCTGGGGGGACAGATGTCTGAAAAAGCAAACTTGGCTCAGCTAGGGGCCAATGTAATGGCAGGCCTGATCTCTAGTCTGTGAGGGGAGATCCTCTGGAAATCAAAGTAGGGCAAGTGGGAGGCAGTCACTCAGGATTTTGTCTCTGGGTGTTGTGTTTACAGTGTCCGGTCAGGGTAGGGGTTGTCTCAGAGGCCGAGGAAGAGCCTTCCTCTCAGGGGATTGTCCAAGCTCCCAAGTGTTTGTGTTCATTCTGTGGGAATGAAGAGTACTGTTTTCTGCCACAGGGGACCCCCCAGGAGAGGGACTCTAGAGCACAGCAGTGGGTTCCCTCAACTGGAATTCACACCATCTAGTTAGTCCTGGGTGCCTATGGGCATGGCAAGCCACATATGCGGGCTCTTGGTCCAGTCACTGAGAGGCGTTACTTGAATAAGGTACTCACGCTGAGGGTCACAATGTGTGTTTGTGCCCAAGGCGGCCCTCACGCTTGGGCGTGGCCTCATGGGCCATGCCGTTTTCTCCTACACTGAAGGTTTGACTCACTGCCAGCAGCAAGGTTTCTTGCCAGGGGGAAGGAGGGGTTCTGACTTGTGCATCAGGTTCCCCCCTGTGCAGGGATTGGAGATAAGGTCTAGGTTCCGATGACTGAAAACCCAGGTTGGGAATGGATGGTGGCCTAAGGCAGTGGCGGGTCCAATGTGCTGGGTGTGCAGCCAGCTGTGTCGGTGTCTGTTGGAAGGTCTGGGCTCAGGCTATTTGCGACAGAGCATCACTGTTTAAGGTAGCCTATGCAATTGGGGTGTTGCCGAGGGCCAAGCAGTTTGATCCTCATTTGGGGTTTCTGGGCAGCGCCATAGACAATGTTTTTCTCTTGGGAGGCAGGCACAGTGCTTCATTGTGGCCCCAGAATTCCCAGTAGGGAGGGTTTGTGGGCCAGGAGTGTGAGGACGGAAGTCTGAAAACACAAGCTAGTGTGAGGATTGGAACCAAGGGCAGAGCAGGCCCACTCTGCAGAGTCTGAATCAAAATCTCCTGCATCTGAAGTCAGGCTGAGGATCAGACGTTGGCTGAGGCTGGAGTATGTGTCCATGATGGCACCTTCATGAAGTGGGGGCCTCATGAGGCCAAGGAAGTTTTCCCACGCTGAGTTTGGAGGTTGCCCCAAACCACAAGGTTTCCTTCTGCGGGACATTCGAGTCCTGTTGCATGGCTCCAGGACATACCATATGGAAGGACTGGAGAGCAGGGTTCGAAGGATGGATCCCTGTACAGCATGCCTCGCATTCCCATTGGCTATTAGCGACAAGATATGTTTGATCTGCTGCCTCTGGAACACGCGACCCAGGGGGCTGAGTTGAAATGGCCTCTCCTGAGGATGCGTCATAATGTGCGTTTGGGTCCATGGAGACCTTGGAATGTGCTGGTTGTTCAGTGGCCCTGCGGAACTCTCCTACCTGAAGTGTTTGATACATCCCAGTAAGAAAGCTGCCCATGTGGAGATGAGAGAGGTTTGGTTTGGTGCCTCAGAAAAGCCCCATGTGCTGGTCTACGAAAACAGTCCTCTGAGAACGGAAACATGGAAACCAAACCTAAGGTTCAGATTAGGGCCTGGGGGCCTGTCCATTTCAACCTTCTGTCTCTGGGGACACTGTCTGAGAGTCTAAGTGGAGATAGTTGCTCCGCTGGTGTCAGAGAGCCCCTCTTAGTCCAGGGGGGCCTACCCTATTGATGGCCTCAGGGGCCTTGGAGCTTTTCCCTAACCTGTAGTGTGGTGGTCAATGGATTGGGCACACTTTCCTTGGAGAGGGCAGGCACAATCTTTCGCTGTGGCCCTAGAGGCCCTAGCCTGGAGGTGTGTGGGTCCAGGCTGTGGGCACAGAAGTCTGAATACACAAACTCAGCTTAGGAGTGGCGCCTAGGGTATGGCAGGCCGGATGTACAGCCCGAGAGGGAGCTCCTGGGCCTCTGAAACAAGGGCGAGTGGGAGGCGTTCCTTCAGGCTTTTGTCTCTGGATGTTGTGTCCGGGATAGCCGTGGATTGGAGCGGTGGCCTCAGGTACTGTGGACGAGTATCCCTCTCTGGGGATTTGTCCCAGCTCCCAAGAGTTTGGGGTCATTTTGTGGGAAGGGTGGAGTCGTGTTGTCTGGCTCATGGGTCTCTCCAAGAAAGGGATTCCATAGCAGAGCTCCAGGTACGGGCGGGGCGACTGGAAAATTCAAACCGTGGTGAGGATTGGGTGCATAGGGGCTTGGCAAGCCCCATATGTGGGCTCTTGGTCCAGGCCCTGACAGGCCTTTCTTTGACATGGGGCTCATGCTGAGGATCACAGTGTGAATTTGTGCCCAAGCAGCACTCAAGTTTGGGCGTGGCATCAGGGGCCATGAAGGTTTCTCCCACCCTGAAGGTGTGACTCCATGCCAAGAGCAAGCTTGACAGCCATGGGGAAGGAGGAGTTCTGTTTTGTGCTTGCTATACCCAGCTGTGTGGAGAATTGATATAATGTCTAGGTTCAGATATCTCAAAACCAAGGTTAGGATGAGGTGACGGCATAAGACCATGGCGTGTCCGAAGTGCTGGGTGTGCGGCCAGCTGTCACCTTGTCTGTCTGGACGTCTGGCTTCAGGCTGTGTCAGGCAGAGCATGAGTGCCCAGAGCAGCCTATCCAGTTCGGGTACCGTCGAGGCCCGAGCAGGTTGATCCTCATCTGGGTTTTCTGGAGAGCCCCACAGGGAAACGTTTTTCTTCCGTTGGGCAGACACCGGGCTGGGTTGTGGTTCCGGAGTTCCTAGTCCGGAGGGCTTGTTTGCCAGGAGTGTGAGGAAGGAAGTCTGAAAACACAAGCTAGCGTGAGGTTTGGGACCGAGGTCACGGCATGCCCACTCTGCAGAGGCAGAATCGGGATCTCCTGCACTGAGGTCATGTCAACTATGAGACGTGCCTCAGGCTAGAGTTCTTGTCCAGAATGGCCTCTTCCTGAAGGTTGTGGGGGCTTCATGAGGCCAGAAAGTTTTGCCTACGATGGGATTTGTGAACTGCTCCAAAACTGAAGGTTACCTTCTGCACGACAGTCGAGTCCTATTGGATGGTTCCAAGAGGCCCCATATGGAAAGACTCGAGAGCAGGTGTCTAAGCATGGATGCCTGGGAACGCCACCTCATATTCCCAATCTTTAGTCAGGACAAGGCAGGCTCAATCTGCGGGCTCCTGGGTGAGCTACCCAGAGGGGAGAGTTGAAATGGACTCTCCTGAAGATGAGTCCTACTGTGGCTTGGTGGCCTGGGAGACCTTGGAATGTGGAGGTGGCTCAGGGACTCTGCAGGATTCTCCAACATGAGGTGTTTGACACGGCTCCAACAAGGAAACTTCCCATGTGGAGACGAGAGGAGTTCTGTTCCGTGCCTCAGGAAAGCCCCATACCCTGTTCTTCGAACCAAAGCCTCTGAGGAGTGACACCTGGAAACCAAAGTAAGAGTTGAGACTACGGCCTAAAGGCCTGTCCGGCTCAACCTTCTATCTCTGTTGTCATCTGTGTGCATGCATTCATGGATGTAGCTGCTCAGCTTGTGGCCGAATGCCCCTGTGAGTCCAGTGAGGCTCCCAGTAGTGGGATGTCCTCGGAGGCCTTGAGGTTTCTCATATTCTGGAGGCGTGTGGCCAAAGGAATGGACACAGTTTCCCAGGAGAGAGCAGGCACGGTCCTGTGGTTTGGCTCCAGAGGACCCAGCCTAGAGGCTCTGTTTGCCAGGGCTGGGGGGACAGATGTCTGAAAAAGCAAACTTGGCTCAGCTAGGGGCCAATGTAATGGCAGGCCTGATCTCTAGTCTGTGAGGGGAGATCCTCTGGAAATCAAAGTAGGGCAAGTGGGAGGCAGTCACTCAGGATTTTGTCTCTGGGTGTTGCGTTTACAGTGTCCGGTCAGGGTAGGGGTTGTCTCAGAGGCCGAGGAAGAGCCTTCCTCTCAGGGGATTGTCCAAGCTCCCAAGTGTTTGTGTTCATTCTGTGGGAATGAAGAGTACTGTTTTCTGCCACAGGGGACCCCCCAGGAGAGGGACTCTAGAGCACAGCAGTGGGTTCCCTCAACTGGAATTCACACCATCTAGTTAGTCCTGGGTGCCTATGGGCATGGCAAGCCACATATGCGGGCTCTTGGTCCAGTCACTGAGAGGCGTTACTTGAATAAGGTACTCACGCTGAGGGTCACAATGTGTGTTTGTGCCCAAGGCGGCCCTCACGCTTGGGCGTGGCCTCATGGGCCATGCCGTTTTCTCCTACACTGAAGGTTTGACTCACTGCCAGCAGCAAGGTTTCTTGCCAGGGGGAAGGAGGGGTTCTGACTTGTGCATCAGGTTCCCCCCTGTGCAGGGATTGGAGATAAGGTCTAGGTTCCGATGACTGAAAACCCAGGTTGGGAATGGATGGTGGCCTAAGGCAGTGGCGGGTCCAATGTGCTGGGTGTGCAGCCAGCTGTGTCGGTGTCTGTTGGAAGGTCTGGGCTCAGGCTATTTGCGACAGAGCATCACTGTTTAAGGTAGCCTATGCAATTGGGGTGTTGCCGAGGGCCAAGCAGTTTGATCCTCATTTGGGGTTTCTGGGCAGCGCCATAGACAATGTTTTTCTCTTGGGAGGCAGGCACAGTGCTTCATTGTGGCCCCAGAATTCCCAGTAGGGAGGGTTTGTGGGCCAGGAGTGTGAGGACGGAAGTCTGAAAACACAAGCTAGTGTGAGGATTGGAACCAAGGGCAGAGCAGGCCCACTCTGCAGAGTCTGAATCAAAATCTCCTGCATCTGAAGTCAGGCTGAGGATCAGACGTTGGCTGAGGCTGGAGTATGTGTCCATGATGGCACCTTCATGAAGTGGGGGCCTCATGATGCCAAGGAAGTTTTCCCACGCTGAGTTTGGAGGTTGCCCCAAACCACAAGGTTTCCTTCTGCGGGACATTCGAGTCCTGTTGCATGGCTCCAGGACATACCATATGGAAGGACTGGAGAGCAGGGTTCGAAGGATGGATCCCTGTACAGCATGCCTCGCATTCCCATTGGCTACTAGCGACATGATATGTTTGATCTGCTGCCTCTGGAACACGCGACCCAGGGGGCTGAGTTGAAATGGCCTCTCCTGAGGATGCATCATAATGTGCGTTTGGGTCCATGGAGACCTTGGAATGTGCTGGTTGTTCAGTGGCCCTGCGGAACTCTCCTACCTGAAGTGTTTGATACATCCCAGTAAGAAAGCTGCCCATGTGGAGATGAGAGAGGTTTGGTTTGGTGCCTCAGAAAAGCCCCATGTGCTGGTCTACGAAAACAGTCCTCTGAGAACGGAAACATGGAAACCAAAGCTAAGGTTCAGATTAGGGCCTGGGGGCCTGTCCATTTCAACCTTCTGTCTCTGGGGACACTGTCTGAGAGTCTAAGTGGAGATAGTTGCTCCGCTGGTGTCAGAGAGCCCCTCTTAGTCCAGGGGGGCCTACACTATTGATGGCCTCAGGGGCCTTGGAGCTTTTCCCTAACCTGTAGTGTGGTGGTCAATGGATTGGGCACACTTTCCTTGGAGAGGGCAGGCACAATCTTTCGCTGTGGCCCTAGAGGCCCTAGCCTGGAGGTGTGTGGGTCCAGGCTGTGGGCACAGAAGTCTGAATACACAAACTCAGCTTAGGAGTGGCGCCTAGGGTATGGCAGGCCAAATGTACAGCCCGAGAGGGAGCTCCTGGGCCTCTGAAACAAGGGCGAGTGGGAGGCGTTCCTTCAGGCTTTTGTCTCTGGATGTTGTCTAAGGGATAGCCGTGGATTGGAGCGGTGGCCTCAGGTACTGTGGACGAGTATCCCTCTCTGGGGATTTGTCCCAGCTCCCAAGAGTTTGGGGTCATTTTGTGGGAAGGGTGGAGTCGTGTTGTCTGGCTCATGGGTCTCTCCAAGAAAGGGATTCCATAGCAGAGCTCCAGGTACGGGCGGGGCGACTGGAAAATTCAAACCGTGGTGAGGATTGGGTGCATAGGGGCTTGGCAAGCCCCATATGTGGGCTCTTGGTCCAGGCCCTGACAGGCCTTTCTTTGACATGGGGCTCATGCTGAGGATCACAGTGTGAATTTGTGCCCAAGCAGCACTCAAGTTTGGGCGTGGCATCAGGGGCCATGAAGGTTTCTCCCACCCTGAAGGTGTGACTCCATGCCAAGAGCAAGCTTGACAGCCATGGGGAAGGAGGAGTTCTGTTTTGTGCTTGCTATACCCAGCTGTGTGGAGAATTGATATAATGTCTAGGTTCAGATATCTCAAAACCAAGGTTAGGATGAGGTGACGGCATAAGACCATGGCGTGTCCGAGTGCTGGGTGTGCGGCCAGCTGTCTCCTTGTCTGTCTGGACGTCTGGCTTCAGGCTGTGTCAGGCAGAGCATGAGTGCCCAGAGCAGCCTATCCAGTTCGGGTACCGTCGAGGCCCGAGCAGGTTGATCCTCATCTGGGTTTTCTGGAGAGCCCCACAGGGAAACGTTTTTCTTCCGTTGGGCAGACACCGGGCTGGGTTTTGGTTCCGGAGTTCCTAGTCCGGAGGGCTTGTTTGCCAGGAGTGTGAGGAAGGAAGTCTAAAAACACAAGCTAGCGTGAGGTTTGGGACCGAGGTCACGGCATGCCCACTCTGCAGAGGCTGAATCGGGATCTCCTGCACTGAGGTCATGTAAACTATGAGATGTGCCTCAGGCTAGAGTTCTTGTCCAGCATGGCCTCTTCCTGAAGGGTGTGGGGGCTTCATGAGGCCAGAAAGTTTTGCCTACGATGGGATTTGTGAACTGCTCCAAAACTGAAGGTTACCTTCTGCACGACAGTCGAGTCCTATTGGATGGTTCCAAGAGGCCCCATATGGAAAGACTCGAGAGCAGGTGTCTAAGCATGGATGCCTGGGAACGCCACCTCATATTCCCACTCTTTAGTCAGGACAAGGCAGGCTCAATCTGCGGGCTCCTGGGTGAGCTACCCAGAGGGGAGAGTTGAAATGGACTCTCCTGAAGATGAGTCCTACTGTGGCTTGGTGGCCTGGGAGACTTTGGAATGTGGAGGTGGCTCAGGGACTCTGCAGGATTCTCCAACATGAGGTGTTTGACACGGCTCCAACAAGGCAACTTCCCATGTGGAGACGAGAGGAGTTCTGTTCCGTGCCTCAGGAAAGCCCCATACCCTGTTCTTCGAACCAAAGCCTCTGAGGAGTGACACCTGGAAACCAAAGTAAGAGTTGAGACTACGGCCTAAAGGCCTGTCCGGCTCAACCTTCTATCTCTGTTGTCATCTGTGTGCATGCATTCATGGATGTAGCTGCTCAGCTTGTGGCCGAATGCCCCTGTGAGTCCAGTGAGGCTCCCAGTAGTGGGATGTCCTCGGAGGCCTTGAGGTTTCTCATATTCTGGAGGCGTGTGGCCAAAGGAATGGACACAGTTTCCCAGGAGAGAGCAGGCACGGTCCTGTGGTATGGCTCCAGAGGACCCAGCCTAGAGGCTCTGTTTGCCAGGGCTGTGGGGACAGATGTCTGAAAAAGCAAACTTGGCTCAGCTAGGGGCCAATGTAATGGCAGGCCTGATCTCTAGTCTGTGAGGGGAGATCCTCTGGAAATCAAAGTAGGGCAAGTGGGAGGCAGTCACTCAGGATTTTGTCTCTGGGTGTTGTGTTTACAGTGTCCGGTCAGGGTAGGGGTTGTCTCAGAGGCCGAGGAAGAGCCTTCCTCTCAGGGGATTGTCCAAGCTCCCAAGTGTTTGTGTTCATTCTGTGGGAATGAAGAGTACTGTTTTCTGCCACAGGGGACCCCCCAGGAGAGGGACTCTAGAGCACAGCAGTGGGTTCCCTCAACTGGAATTCACACCATCTAGTTAGTCCTGGGTGCCTATGGGCATGGCAAGCCACATATGCGGGCTCTTGGTCCAGTCACTGAGAGGCGTTACTTGAATAAGGTACTCACGCTGAGGGTCACAATGTGTGTTTGTGCCCAAGGCGGCCCTCACGCTTGGGCGTGGCCTCATGGGCCATGCCGTTTTCTCCTACACTGAAGGTTTGACTCACTGCCAGCAGCAAAGTTTCTTGCCAGGGGGAAGGAGGGGTTCTGACTTGTGCATCAGGTTCCCCCCTGTGCAGGGATTGGAGATAAGGTCTAGGTTCCGATGACTGAAAACCCAGGTTGGGAATGGATGGTGGCCTAAGGCAGTGGCGGGTCCAATGTGCTGGGTGTGCAGCCAGCTGTGTCGGTGTCTGTTGGAAGGTCTGGGCTCAGGCTATTTGCGACAGAGCATCACTGTTTAAGGTAGCCTATGCAATTGGGGTGTTGCCGAGGGCCAAGCAGTTTGATCCTCATTTGGGGTTTCTGGGCAGCGCCATAGACAATGTTTTTCTCTTGGGAGGCAGGCACAGTGCTTCATTGTGGCCCCAGAATTCCCAGTAGGGAGGGTTTGTGGGCCAGGAGTGTGAGGACGGAAGTCTGAAAACACAAGCTAGTGTGAGGATTGGAACCAAGGGCAGAGCAGGCCCACTCTGCAGAGTCTGAATCAAAATCTCCTGCATCTGAAGTCAGGCTGAGGATCAGACGTTGGCTGAGGCTGGAGTATGTGTCCATGATGGCACCTTCATGAAGTGGGGGCCTCATGAGGCCAAGGAAGTTTTCCCACGCTGAGTTTGGAGGTTGCCCCAAACCACAAGGTTTCCTTCTGCGGGACATTCGAGTCCTGTTGCATGGCTCCAGGACATACCATATGGAAGGACTGGAGAGCAGGGTTCGAAGGATGGATCCCTGTACAGCATGCCTCGCATTCCCATTGGCTATTAGCGACAAGATATGTTTGATCTGCTGCCTCTGGAACACGCGACCCAGGGGGCTGAGTTGAAATGGCCTCTCCTGAGGATGCGTCATAATGTGCGTTTGGGTCCATGGAGACCTTGGAATGTGCTGGTTGTTCAGTGGCCCTGCGGAACTCTCCTACCTGAAGTGTTTGATACATCCCAGTAAGAAAGCTGCCCATGTGGAGATGAGAGAGGTTTGGTTTGGTGCCTCAGAAAAGCCCCATGTGCTGGTCTACGAAAACAGTCCTCTGAGAACGGAAACATGGAAACCAAACCTAAGGTTCAGATTAGGGCCTGGGGGCCTGTCCATTTCAACCTTCTGTCTCTGGGGACACTGTCTGAGAGTCTAAGTGGAGATAGTTGCTCCGCTGGTGTCAGAGAGCCCCTCTTAGTCCAGGGGGGCCTACCCTATTGATGGCCTCAGGGGCCTTGGAGCTTTTCCCTAACCTGTAGTGTGGTGGTCAATGGATTGGGCACACTTTCCTTGGAGAGGGCAGGCACAATCTTTCGCTGTGGCCCTAGAGGCCCTAGCCTGGAGGTGTGTGGGTCCAGGCTGTGGGCACAGAAGTCTGAATACACAAACTCAGCTTAGGAGTGGCGCCTAGGGTATGGCAGGCCGGATGTACAGCCCGAGAGGGAGCTCCTGGGCCTCTGAAACAAGGGCGAGTGGGAGGCGTTCCTTCAGGCTTTTGTCTCTGGATGTTGTGTCCGGGATAGCCGTGGATTGGAGCGGTGGCCTCAGGTACTGTGGACGAGTATCCCTCTCTGGGGATTTGTCCCAGCTCCCAAGAGTTTGGGGTCATTTTGTGGGAAGGGTGGAGTCGTGTTGTCTGGCTCATGGGTCTCTCCAAGAAAGGGATTCCATAGCAGAGCTCCAGGTACGGGCGGGGCGACTGGAAAATTCAAACCGTGGTGAGGATTGGGTGCATAGGGGCTTGGCAAGCCCCATATGTGGGCTCTTGGTCCAGGCCCTGACAGGCCTTTCTTTGACATGGGGCTCATGCTGAGGATCACAGTGTGAATTTGTGCCCAAGCAGCACTCAAGTTTGGGCGTGGCATCAGGGGCCATGAAGGTTTCTCCCACCCTGAAGGTGTGACTCCATGCCAAGAGCAAGCTTGACAGCCATGGGGAAGGAGGAGTTCTGTTTTGTGCTTGCTATACCCAGCTGTGTGGAGAATTGATATAATGTCTAGGTTCAGATATCTCAAAACCAAGGTTAGGATGAGGTGACGGCATAAGACCATGGCGTGTCCGAAGTGCTGGGTGTGCGGCCAGCTGTCACCTTGTCTGTCTGGACGTCTGGCTTCAGGCTGTGTCAGGCAGAGCATGAGTGCCCAGAGCAGCCTATCCAGTTCGGGTACCGTCGAGGCCCGAGCAGGTTGATCCTCATCTGGGTTTTCTGGAGAGCCCCACAGGGAAACGTTTTTCTTCCGTTGGGCAGACACTGGGCTGGGTTGTGGTTCCGGAGTTCCTAGTCCGGAGGGCTTGTTTGCCAGGAGTGTGAGGAAGGAAGTCTGAAAACACAAGCTAGCGTGAGGTTTGGGACCGAGGTCACGGCATGCCCACTCTGCAGAGGCAGAATCGGGATCTCCTGCACTGAGGTCATGTCAACTATGAGACGTGCCTCAGGCTAGAGTTCTTGTCCAGAATGGCCTCTTCCTGAAGGTTGTGGGGGCTTCATGAGGCCAGAAAGTTTTGCCTATGATGGGATTTGTGAACTGCTCCAAAACTGAAGGTTACCTTCTGCACGACAGTCGAGTCCTATTGGATGGTTCCAAGAGGCCCCATATGGAAAGACTCGAGAGCAGGTGTCTAAGCATGGATGCCTGGGAACGCCACCTCATATTCCCAATCTTTAGTCAGGACAAGGCAGGCTCAATCTGCGGGCTCCTGGGTGAGCTACCCAGAGGGGAGAGTTGAAATGGACTCTCCTGAAGATGAGTCCTACTGTGGCTTGGTGGCCTGGGAGACCTTGGAATGTGGAGGTGGCTCAGGGACTCTGCAGGATTCTCCAACATGAGGTGTTTGACACGGCTCCAACAAGGAAACTTCCCATGTGGAGACGAGAGGAGTTCTGTTCCGTGCCTCAGGAAAGCCCCATACCCTGTTCTTCGAACCAAAGCCTCTGAGGAGTGACACCTGGAAACCAAAGTAAGAGTTGAGACTACGGCCTAAAGGCCTGTCCGGCTCAACCTTCTATCTCTGTTGTCATCTGTGTGCATGCATTCATGGATGTAGCTGCTCAGCTTGTGGCCGAATGCCCCTGTGAGTCCAGTGAGGCTCCCAGTAGTGGGATGTCCTCGGAGGCCTTGAGGTTTCTCATATTCTGGAGGCGTGTGGCCAAAGGAATGGACACAGTTTCCCAGGAGAGAGCAGGCACGGTCCTGTGGTTTGGCTCCAGAGGACCCAGCCTAGAGGCTCTGTTTGCCAGGGCTGGGGGGACAGATGTCTGAAAAAGCAAACTTGGCTCAGCTAGGGGCCAATGTAATGGCAGGCCTGATCTCTAGTCTGTGAGGGGAGATCCTCTGGAAATCAAAGTAGGGCAAGTGGGAGGCAGTCACTCAGGATTTTGTCTCTGGGTGTTGTGTTTACAGTGTCCGGTCAGGGTAGGGGTTGTCTCAGAGGCCGAGGAAGAGCCTTCCTCTCAGGGGATTGTCCAAGCTCCCAAGTGTTTGTGTTCATTCTGTGGGAATGAAGAGTACTGTTTTCTGCCACAGGGGACCCCCCAGGAGAGGGACTCTAGAGCACAGCAGTGGGTTCCCTCAACTGGAATTCACACCATCTAGTTAGTCCTGGGTGCCTATGGGCATGGCAAGCCACATATGCGGGCTCTTGGTCCAGTCACTGAGAGGCGTTACTTGAATAAGGTACTCACGCTGAGGGTCACAATGTGTGTTTGTGCCCAAGGTGGCCCTCACGCTTGGGCGTGGCCTCATGGGCCATGCCGTTTTCTCCTACACTGAAGGTTTGACTCACTGCCAGCAGCAAGGTTTCTTGCCATGGGGAAGGAGGGGTTCTGACTTGTGCATCAGGTTCCCCCCTGTGCAGGGATTGGAGATAAGGTCTAGGTTCCGATGACTGAAAACCCAGGTTGGGAATGGATGGTGGCCTAAGGCAGTGGCGGGTCCAATGTGCTGGGTGTGCAGCCAGCTGTGTCGGTGTCTGTTGGAAGGTCTGGGCTCAGGCTATTTGCGACAGAGCATCACTGTTTAAGGTAGCCTATGCAATTGGGGTGTTGCCGAGGGCCAAGCAGTTTGATCCTCATTTGGGGTTTCTGGGCAGCGCCATAGACAATGTTTTTCTCTTGGGAGGCAGGCACAGTGCTTCATTGTGGCCCCAGAATTCCCAGTAGGGAGGGTTTGTGGGCCAGGAGTGTGAGGACGGAAGTCTGAAAACACAAGCTAGTGTGAGGATTGGAACCAAGGGCAGAGCAGGCCCACTCTGCAGAGGCTGAATCAAAATCTCCTGCATCTGAAGTCAGGCTGAGGATCAGACGTTGGCTGAGGCTGGAGTATGTGTCCATGATGGCACCTTCATGAAGTGGGGGCCTCATGAGGCCAAGGAAGTTTTCCCACGCTGAGTTTGGAGGTTGCCCCAAACCACAAGGTTTCCTTCTGCGGGACATTCGAGTCCTGTTGCATGGCTCCAGGACATACCATATGGAAGGACTGGAGAGCAGGGTTCGAAGGATGGATCCCTGTACAGCATGCCTCGCATTCCCATTGGCTACTAGCGACATGATATGTTTGATCTGCTGCCTCTGGAACACGCGACCCAGGGGGCTGAGTTGAAATGGCCTCTCCTGAGGATGCATCATAATGTGCGTTTGGGTCCATGGAGACCTTGGAATGTGCTGGTTGTTCAGTGGCCCTGCGGAACTCTCCTACCTGAAGTGTTTGATACATCCCAGTAAGAAAGCTGCCCATGTGGAGATGAGAGAGGTTTGGTTTGGTGCCTCAGAAAAGCCCCATGTGCTGGTCTACGAAAACAGTCCTCTGAGAACGGAAACATGGAAACCAAAGCTAAGGTTCAGATTAGGGCCTGGGGGCCTGTCCATTTCAACCTTCTGTCTCTGGGGACACTGTCTGAGAGTCTAAGTGGAGATAGTTGCTCCGCTGGTGTCAGAGAGCCCCTCTTAGTCCAGGGGGGCCTACACTATTGATGGCCTCAGGGGCCTTGGAGCTTTTCCCTAACCTGTAGTGTGGTGGTCAATGGATTGGGCACACTTTCCTTGGAGAGGGCAGGCACAATCTTTCGCTGTGGCCCTAGAGGCCCTAGCCTGGAGGTGTGTGGGTCCAGGCTGTGGGCACAGAAGTCTGAATACACAAACTCAGCTTAGGAGTGGCGCCTAGGGTATGGCAGGCCAAATGTACAGCCCGAGAGGGAGCTCCTGGGCCTCTGAAACAAGGGCGAGTGGGAGGCGTTCCTTCAGGCTTTTGTCTCTGGATGTTGTCTAAGGGATAGCCGTGGATTGGAGCGGTGGCCTCAGGTACTGTGGACGAGTATCCCTCTCTGGGGATTTGTCCCAGCTCCCAAGAGTTTGGGGTCATTTTGTGGGAAGGGTGGAGTCGTGTTGTCTGGCTCATGGGTCTCTCCAAGAAAGGGATTCCATAGCAGAGCTCCAGGTACGGGCGGGGCGACTGGAAAATTCAAACCGTGGTGAGGATTGGGTGCATAGGGGCTTGGCAAGCCCCATATGTGGGCTCTTGGTCCAGGCCCTGACAGGCCTTTCTTTGACATGGGGCTCATGCTGAGGATCACAGTGTGAATTTGTGCCCAAGCAGCACTCAAGTTTGGGCGTGGCATCAGGGGCCATGAAGGTTTCTCCCACCCTGAAGGTGTGACTCCATGCCAAGAGCAAGCTTGACAGCCATGGGGAAGGAGGAGTTCTGTTTTGTGCTTGCTATACCCAGCTGTGTGGAGAATTGATATAATGTCTAGGTTCAGATATCTCAAAACCAAGGTTAGGATGAGGTGACGGCATAAGACCATGGCGTGTCCGAGTGCTGGGTGTGCGGCCAGCTGTCTCCTTGTCTGTCTGGACGTCTGGCTTCAGGCTGTGTCAGGCAGAGCATGAGTGCCCAGAGCAGCCTATCCAGTTCGGGTACCGTCGAGGCCCGAGCAGGTTGATCCTCATCTGGGTTTTCTGGAGAGCCCCACAGGGAAACGTTTTTCTTCCGTTGGGCAGACACCGGGCTGGGTTTTGGTTCCGGAGTTCCTAGTCCGGAGGGCTTGTTTGCCAGGAGTGTGAGGAAGGAAGTCTAAAAACACAAGCTAGCGTGAGGTTTGGGACCGAGGTCACGGCATGCCCACTCTGCAGAGGCTGAATCGGGATCTCCTGCACTGAGGTCATGTAAACTATGAGATGTGCCTCAGGCTAGAGTTCTTGTCCAGCATGGCCTCTTCCTGAAGGGTGTGGGGGCTTCATGAGGCCAGAAAGTTTTGCCTACGATGGGATTTGTGAACTGCTCCAAAACTGAAGGTTACCTTCTGCACGACAGTCGAGTCCTATTGGATGGTTCCAAGAGGCCCCATATGGAAAGACTCGAGAGCAGGTGTCTAAGCATGGATGCCTGGGAACGCCACCTCATATTCCCACTCTTTAGTCAGGACAAGGCAGGCTCAATCTGCGGGCTCCTGGGTGAGCTACCCAGAGGGGAGAGTTGAAATGGACTCTCCTGAAGATGAGTCCTACTGTGGCTTGGTGGCCTGGGAGACTTTGGAATGTGGAGGTGGCTCAGGGACTCTGCAGGATTCTCCAACATGAGGTGTTTGACACGGCTCCAACAAGGAAACTTCCCATGTGGAGACGAGAGGAGTTCTGTTCCGTGCCTCAGGAAAGCCCCATACCCTGTTCTTCGAACCAAAGCCTCTGAGGAGTGACACCTGGAAACCAAAGTAAGAGTTGAGACTACGGCCTAAAGGCCTGTCCGGCTCAACCTTCTATCTCTGTTGTCATCTGTGTGCATGCATTCATGGATGTAGCTGCTCAGCTTGTGGCCGAATGCCCCTGTGAGTCCAGTGAGGCTCCCAGTAGTGGGATGTCCTCGGAGGCCTTGAGGTTTCTCATATTCTGGAGGCGTGTGGCCAAAGGAATGGACACAGTTTCCCAGGAGAGAGCAGGCACGGTCCTGTGGTATGGCTCCAGAGGACCCAGCCTAGAGGCTCTGTTTGCCAGGGCTGTGGGGACAGATGTCTGAAAAAGCAAACTTGGCTCAGCTAGGGGCCAATGTAATGGCAGGCCTGATCTCTAGTCTGTGAGGGGAGATCCTCTGGAAATCAAAGTAGGGCAAGTGGGAGGCAGTCACTCAGGATTTTGTCTCTGGGTGTTGTGTTTACAGTGTCCGGTCAGGGTAGGGGTTGTCTCAGAGGCCGAGGAAGAGCCTTCCTCTCAGGGGATTGTCCAAGCTCCCAAGTGTTTGTGTTCATTCTGTGGGAATGAAGAGTACTGTTTTCTGCCACAGGGGACCCCCCAGGAGAGGGACTCTAGAGCACAGCAGTGGGTTCCCTCAACTGGAATTCACACCATCTAGTTAGTCCTGGGTGCCTATGGGCATGGCAAGCCACATATGCGGGCTCTTGGTCCAGTCACTGAGAGGCGTTACTTGAATAAGGTACTCACGCTGAGGGTCACAATGTGTGTTTGTGCCCAAGGCGGCCCTCACGCTTGGGCGTGGCCTCATGGGCCATGCCGTTTTCTCCTACACTGAAGGTTTGACTCACTGCCAGCAGCAAAGTTTCTTGCCAGGGGGAAGGAGGGGTTCTGACTTGTGCATCAGGTTCCCCCCTGTGCAGGGATTGGAGATAAGGTCTAGGTTCCGATGACTGAAAACCCAGGTTGGGAATGGATGGTGGCCTAAGGCAGTGGCGGGTCCAATGTGCTGGGTGTGCAGCCAGCTGTGTCGGTGTCTGTTGGAAGGTCTGGGCTCAGGCTATTTGCGACAGAGCATCACTGTTTAAGGTAGCCTATGCAATTGGGGTGTTGCCGAGGGCCAAGCAGTTTGATCCTCATTTGGGGTTTCTGGGCAGCGCCATAGACAATGTTTTTCTCTTGGGAGGCAGGCACAGTGCTTCATTGTGGCCCCAGAATTCCCAGTAGGGAGGGTTTGTGGGCCAGGAGTGTGAGGACGGAAGTCTGAAAACACAAGCTAGTGTGAGGATTGGAACCAAGGGCAGAGCAGGCCCACTCTGCAGAGGCTGAATCAAAATCTCCTGCATCTGAAGTCAGGCTGAGGATCAGACGTTGGCTGAGGCTGGAGTATGTGTCCATGATGGCACCTTCATGAAGTGGGGGCCTCATGAGGCCAAGGAAGTTTTCCCACGCTGAGTTTGGAGGTTGCCCCAAACCACAAGGTTTCCTTCTGCGGGACATTCGAGTCCTGTTGCATGGCTCCAGGACATACCATATGGAAGGACTGGAGAGCAGGGTTCGAAGGATGGATCCCTGTACAGCATGCCTCGCATTCCCATTGGCTACTAGCGACATGATATGTTTGATCTGCTGCCTCTGGAACACGCGACCCAGGGGGCTGAGTTGAAATGGCCTCTCCTGAGGATGCATCATAATGTGCGTTTGGGTCCATGGAGACCTTGGAATGTGCTGGTTGTTCAGTGGCCCTGCGGAACTCTCCTACCTGAAGTGTTTGATACATCCCAGTAAGAAAGCTGCCCATGTGGAGATGAGAGAGGTTTGGTTTGGTGCCTCAGAAAAGCCCCATGTGCTGGTCTACGAAAACAGTCCTCTGAGAACGGAAACATGGAAACCAAAGCTAAGGTTCAGATTAGGGCCTGGGGGCCTGTCCATTTCAACCTTCTGTCTCTGGGGACACTGTCTGAGAGTCTAAGTGGAGATAGTTGCTCCGCTGGTGTCAGAGAGCCCCTCTTAGTCCAGGGGGGCCTACACTATTGATGGCCTCAGGGGCCTTGGAGCTTTTCCCTAACCTGTAGTGTGGTGGTCAATGGATTGGGCACACTTTCCTTGGAGAGGGCAGGCACAATCTTTCGCTGTGGCCCTAGAGGCCCTAGCCTGGAGGTGTGTGGGTCCAGGCTGTGGGCACAGAAGTCTGAATACACAAACTCAGCTTAGGAGTGGCGCCTAGGGTATGGCAGGCCAAATGTACAGCCCGAGAGGGAGCTCCTGGGCCTCTGAAACAAGGGCGAGTGGGAGGCGTTCCTTCAGGCTTTTGTCTCTGGATGTTGTCTAAGGGATAGCCGTGGATTGGAGCGGTGGCCTCAGGTACTGTGGAGGAGCATCCCTCTCTGGGGATTTGTCCCAGCTCCCAAGAGTTTGGGGTCATTTTGTGGGAAGGGTGGAGTCGTGTTGTCTGGCTCATGGGTCTCTCCAAGAAAGGGATTCCAGAGCAGAGCTCCAGGTACGGGCGGGGCGACTGGAAAATTCAAACCGTGGTGAGGATTGGGTGCATAGGGGCTTGGCAAGCCCCATATGTGGGCTCTTGGTCCAGGCCCTGACAGGCCTTTCTTTGACATGGGGCTCATGCTGAGGATCACAGTGTGAATTTGTGCCCAAGCAGCACTCAAGTTTGGGAGTGGCATCAGGGGCCATGAAGGTTTCTCCCACCCTGAAGGTGTGACTCCATGCCAAGAGCAAGCTTGACAGCCATGGGGAAGGAGGAGTTCTGTTTTGTGCTTGCTATACCCAGCTGTGTGGAGAATTGATATAATGTCTAGGTTCAGATATCTCAAAACCAAGGTTAGGATGAGGTGACGGCATAAGACCATGGCGTGTCCGAGTGCTGGGTGTGCGGCCAGCTGTCTCCTTGTCTGTCTGGACGTCTGGCTTCAGGCTGTGTCAGGCAGAGCATGAGTGCCCAGAGCAGCCTATCCAGTTCGGGTACCGTCGAGGCCCGAGCAGGTTGATCCTCATCTGGGTTTTCTGGAGAGCCCCACAGGGAAACGTTTTTCTTCCGTTGGGCAGACACCGGGCTGGGTTTTGGTTCCGGAGTTCCTAGTCCGGAGGGCTTGTTTGCCAGGAGTGTGAGGAAGGAAGTCTGAAAACACAAGCTAGCGTGAGGTTTGGGACCGAGGTTACGGCATGCCCACTCTGCAGAGGCTGAATCGGGATCTCCTGCACTGAGGTCATGTAAACTATGAGACGTGCCTCAGGCTAGAGTTCTTGTCCAGCATGGCCTCTTCCTGAAGGGTGTGGGGGCTTCATGAGGCCAGAAAGTTTTGCCTACGATGGGATTTGTGAACTGCTCCAAAACTGAAGGTTACCTTCTGCACGACAGTCGAGTCCTATTGGATGGTTCCAAGAGGCCCCATATGGAAAGACTCGAGAGCAGGTGTCTAAGCATGGATGCCTGGGAACGCCA
Organism: Mustela nivalis; assembly: GCF_964662115.1. Classification (NCBI taxonomy): domain Eukaryota; kingdom Metazoa; phylum Chordata; class Mammalia; order Carnivora; family Mustelidae; genus Mustela; species Mustela nivalis. The sequence continues at coordinate 24,748 of NW_028135186.1, forward strand.
CCTCATATTCCCACTCTTTAGTCAGGACAAGGCAGGCTCAATCTGCGGGCTCCTGGGTGAGCTACCCAGAGGGGAGAGTTGAAATGGACTCTCCTGAAGATGAGTCCTACTGTGGCTTGGTGGCCTGGGAGACCTTGGAATGTGGAGGTGGCTCAGGGACTCTGCAGGATTCTCCAACATGAGGTGTTTGACACGGCTCCAACAAGGAAACTTCCCATGTGGAGACGAGAGGAGTTCTGTTCCGTGCCTCAGGAAAGCCCCATACCCTGTTCTTCGAACCAAAGCCTCTGAGGAGTGACACCTGGAAACCAAAGTAAGAGTTGAGACTACGGCCTAAAGACCTGTCCGGCTCAACCTTCTATCTCTGTTGTCATCTGTGTGCATGCATTCATGGATGTAGCTGCTCAGCTTGTGTCCGAATGCCCCTGTGAGTCCAGTGAGGCTCCCAGTAGTGGGATGTCCTCGGAGGCCTTGAGGTTTCTCATATTCTGGAGGTGTGTGGCCAAAGGAATGGACACAGTTTCCCAGGAGAGAGCAGGCACGGTCCTGTGGTATGGCTCCAGAGGACCCAGCCTAGAGGCTCTGTTTGCCAGGGCTGTGGGGACAGATGTCTGAAAAAGCAAACTTGGCTCAGCTAGGGGCCAATGTAATGGCAGGCCTGATCTCTAGTCCGTGAGGGGAGATCCTCTGGAAATCAAAGTAGGGCAAGTGGGAGGCAGTCACTCAGGATTTTGTCTCTGGGTGTTGCGTTTACAGTGTCCGGTCAGAGTAGGGGTTGTCTCAGAGGCCGAGGAAGAGCCTTCCTCTCAGGGGATTGTCCAAGCTCCCAAGTGTTTGTGTTCATTCTGTGGGAATGAAGAGTACTGATTTCTGCCACAGGGGACCCCCCAGGAGAGGGACTCTAGAGCACAGCAGTGGGTTCCCTCAACTGGAATTCACACCATCTAGTTAGTCCTGGGTGCCTATGGGCATGGCAAGCCACATATGCGGGCTCTTGGTCCAGTCACTGAGAGGCGTTACTTGAATAAGGTACTCACGCTGAGGGTCACAATGTGTGTTTGTGCCCAAAGCGGCCCTCACGCTTGGGCGTGGCCTCATGGGCCATGCCGTTTTCTCCTACACTGAAGGTTTGACTCACTGCCAGCAGCAAGGTTTCTTGCCAGGGGGAAGGAGGGGTTCTGACTTGTGCATCAGGTTCCCCCCTGTGCAGGGATTGGAGATAAGGTCTAGGTTCCGATGACTGAAAACCCAGGTTGGGAATGGATGGTGGCCTAAGGCAGTGGCGGGTCCAATGTGCTGGGTGTGCAGCCAGCTGTGTCGGTGTCTGTTGGAAGGTCTGGGCTCAGGCTATTTGCTTCAGAGCATCACTGTTTAAGGTAGCCTATGCAATTGGGGTGTTGCCGAGGGCCAAGCAGTTTGATCCTCATTTGGGGTTTCTGGGCAGCGCCATAGACAATGTTTTTCTCTTGGGAGGCAGGCACAGTGCTTCATTGTGGCCCCAGAATTCCCAGTAGGGAGGGTTTGTGGGCCAGGAGTGTGAGGACGGAAGTCTGAAAACACAAGCTAGTGTGAGGATTGGAACCAAGGGCAGAGCAGGCCCACTCTGCAGAGGCTGAATCAAAATCTCCTGCATCTGAAGTCAGGCTGAGGATCAGACGTTGGCTGAGGCTGGAGTATGTGTCCATGATGGCACCTTCATGAAGTGGGGGCCTCATGAGGCCAAGGAAGTTTTCCCACGCTGAGTTTGGAGGTTGCCCCAAACCACAAGGTTTCCTTCTGCGGGACATTCGAGTCCTGTTGCATGGCTCCAGGACATACCATATGGAAGGACTGGAGAGCAGGGTTCGAAGGATGGATCCCTGTACAGCATGCCTCGCATTCCCATTGGCTATTAGCGACAAGATATGTTTGATCTGCTGCCTCTGGAACACGCGACCCAGTAGGCTGAGTTGAAAGGGCCTCTCCTGAGGATGCGTCATAATGTGCGTTTGGGTCCATGGAGACCTTGGAATGTGCTGGTTGTTCAGTGGCCCTGCGGAACTCTCCTACCTGAAGTGTTTGATACATCCCAGTAAGAAAGCTGCCCATGTGGAGATGAGAGATGTTTGGTTTGGTGCCTCAGAAAAGCCCCATGTGCTGGTCTACGAAAACAGTCCTCTGAGAACGGAAACATGGAAACCAAAGCTAAGGTTCAGATTAGGGCCTGGGGGCCTGTCCATTTCAACCTTCTGTCTCTGGGGACACTGTCTGAGAGTCTAAGTGGAGATAGTTGCTCCGCTGGTGTCAGAGAGCCCCTCTTAGTCCAGGGGGGCCTACACTATTGATGGCCTCAGGGGCCTTGGAGCTTTTCCCTAACCTGTAGTGTGGTGGTCAATGGATTGGGCACACTTTCCTTGGAGAGGGCAGGCACAATCTTTCGCTGTGGCCCTAGAGGCCCTAGCCTGGAGGTGTGTGGGTCCAGGCTGTGGGCACAGAAGTCTGAATACACAAACTCAGCTTAGGAGTGGCGCCTAGGGTATGGCAGGCCGGATGTACAGCCCGAGAGGGAGCTCCTGGGCCTCTGAAACAAGGGCGAGTGGGAGGCGTTCCTTCAGGCTTTTGTGTCTGGATGTTGTGTCCGGGATAGCCGTGGATTGGAGCGGTGGCCTCAGGTACTGTGTACGAGTATCCCTCTCTGGGGATTTGTCCCAGCTCCCAAGAGTTTGGGGTCATTTTGTGGGAAGGGTGGAGTCGTGTTGTCTGGCTCATGGGTCTCTCCAAGAAAGGGATTCCAGAGCAGAGCTCCAGGTACGGGCGGGGCGACAGGAAAATTCAAACCGTGGTGAGGATTGGGTGCATAGGGGCTTGGCAAGCCCCATATGTGGGCTCTTGGTCCAGGCCCTGACAGGCCTTTCTTTGACATGGGGCTCATGCTGAGGATCACAGTGTGAATTTGTGCCCAAGCAGCACTCAAGTTTGGGCGTGGCATCAGGGGCCATGAAGGTTTCTCCCACCCTGAAGGTGTGACTCCATGCCAAGAGCAAGCTTGACAGCCATGGGGAAGGAGGAGTTCTGTTTTGTGCTTGCTATACCCAGCTGTGTGGAGAATTGATATAATGTCTAGGTTCAGATATCTGAAAACCAAGGTTAGGATGAGGTGACGGCATAAGACCATGGCGTGTCCGAAGTGCTGGGTGTGCGGCCAGCTGTCTCCTTGTCTGTCTGGACGTCTGGCTTCAGGCTGTGTCAGGCAGAGCATGAGTGCCCAGAGCAGCCTATCCAGTTCGGGTACCGTCGAGGCCCGAGCAGGTTGATCCTCATCTGGGTTTTCTGGAGAGCCCCACAGGGAAACGTTTTTCTTCCGTTGGGCAGACACCGGGCTGGGTTTTGGTTCCGGAGTTCCTAGTCCGGAGGGCTTGTTTGCCAGGAGTGTGAGGAAGGAAGTCTGAAAACACAAGCTAGCGTGAGGTTTGGGACCGAGGTCACGGCATGCCCACTCTGCAGAGGCTGAATCGGGATCTCCTGCACTGAGGTCATGTCAACTATGAGACGTGCCTCAGGCTAGAGTTCTTGTCCAGCATGGCCTCTTCCTGAAGGGTGTGGGGGCTTCATGAGGCCAGAAAGTTTTGCCTACGATGGGATTTGTGAACTGCTCCAAAACTGAAGGTTACCTTCTGCACGACAGTCGAGTCCTATTGGATGGTTCCAGGAGGCCCCATATGGAAAGACTCGAGAGCAGGTGTCTAAGCATGGATGCCTGGGAACGCCACCTCATATTCCCACTCTTTAGTCAGGACAAGGCAGGCTCAATCTGCGGGCCCCTGGGTGAGCTACCCAGAGGGGAGAGTTGAAATGGACTCTCCTGAAGATGAGTCCTACTGTGGCTTGGTGGCCTGGGAGACCTTGGAATGTGGAGGTGGCTCAGGGACTCTGCAGGATTCTCCAACATGAGGTGTTTGACACGGCTCCAACAAGGAAACTTCCCATGTGGAGATGAGAGGAGTTCTGTTCTGTGCCTCAGGAAAGCCCCATACCCTGTTCTTCGAACCAAAGCATCTGAGGATTGACACCTGGAAACCAAAGTAAGAGTTGAGACTACGGCCTAAAGGCCTGTCCGGCTCAACCTTCTATCTCTGTTGTCATCTGTGTGCATGCATTCATGGATGTAGCTGCTCAGCTTGTGTCCGAATGCCCCTGTGAGTCCAGTGAGGCTCCCAGTAGTGGGATGTCCTCGGAGGCCTTGAGGTTTCTCATATTCTGGAGGTGTGTGGCCAAAGGAATGGACACAGTTTCCCAGGAGAGAGCAGGCACGGTCCTGTGGTATGGCTCCAGAGGACCCAGCCTAGAGGCTCTGTTTGCCAGGGCTGTGGGGACAGATGTCTGAAAAAGCAAACTTGGCTCAGCTAGGGGCCAATGTAATGGCAGGCCTGATCTCTAGTCCGTGAGGGGAGATCCTCTGGAAATCAAAGTAGGGCAAGTGGGAGGCAGTCACTCAGGATTTTGTCTCTGGGTGTTGCGTTTACAGTGTCCGGTCAGGGTAGGGGTTGTCTCAGAGGCCGAGGAAGAGCCTTCCTCTCAGGGGATTGTCCAAGCTCCCAAGTGTTTGTGTTCATTCTGTGGGAATGAAGAGTACTGTTTTCTGCCACAGGGGACCCCCCAGTAGAGGGACTCTAGAGCACAGCAGTGGGTTCCCTCAACTGGAATACACACCATCAAGTTAGTCCTGGGTGCCTATGGGCATGGCAAGCCACATATGCGGGCTCTTGGTCCAGTCACTGAGAGGCGTTACTTGAATAAGGTACTCACGCTGAGGGTCACAATGTGTGTTTGTGCCCAAGGCGGCCCTCACGCTTGGGCGTGGCCTCATGGGCCATGCCGTTTTCTCCTACACTGAAGGTTTGACTCACTGCCAGCAGCAAGGTTTCTTGCCATGGGGAAGGAGGGGTTCTGACTTGTGCATCAGGTTCCCCCCTGTGCAGGGATTGGAGATAAGGTCTAGGTTCCGATGACTGAAAACCCAGGTTGTGAATGGATGGTGGCCTAAGGCAGTGGCGGGTCCAATGTGCTGGGTGTGCAGCCAGCTGTGTCGGTGTCTGTTGGAAGGTCTGGGCTCAGGCTATTTGTGACAGAGCATCACTGTTTAAGGTAGCCTATGCAATTGGGGTGTTGCCGAGGGCCAAGCAGATTGATCCTCATTTGGGGTTTCTGGGCAGCGCCATAGACAATGTTTTTCTCTTGGGAGGCAGGCACAGTGCTTCATTGTGGCCCCAGAATTTCAAGTAGGGAGGGTTTGTGGGCCAGGTGTGTGAGGATGGAAGTCTGAAAACACAAGCTAGTGTGAGGATTGGAACCAAGGGCAGAGCAGGCCCACTCTGCAGAGTCTGAATCAAAATCTCCTGCATCTGAAGTCAGGCTGAGGATCAGACGTTGGCTGAGGCTGGAGTATGTGTCCATGATGGCACCTTCATGAAGTTGGGGCCTCATGAGGCCATGGAAGTTTTCCCACGCTGAGTTTGGAGGTTGCCCCAAACCACAAGGTTTCCTTCTGCGGGACATTCGAGTCCTGTTGCATGGCTCCAGGACATACCATATGGAAGGACTGGAGAGCAGGGTTCGAAGGATGGATCCCTGTACAGCATGCCTCGCATTCCCATTGGCTATTAGCGACAAGATATGTTTGATCTGCTGCCTCTGGAACACGCGACCCAGGGGGCTGAGTTGAAAGGGCCTCTCCTGAGGATGCGTCATAATGTGCGTTTGGGTCCATGGAGACCTTGGAATGTGCTGGTTGTTCAGTGGCCCTGCGGAACTCTCCTACCTGAAGTGTTTGATACATCCCAGTAAGAAAGCTGCCCATGTGGAGATGAGAGATGTTTGGTTTGGTGCCTCAGAAAAGCCCCATGTGCTGGTCTACGAAAACAGTCCTCTGAGAACGGAAACATGGAAACCAAAGCTAAGGTTCAGATTAGGGCCTGGGGGCCTGTCCATTTCAACCTTCTGTCTCTGGGGACACTGTCTGAGAGTCTAAGTGGAGATAGTTGCTCCGCTGGTGTCAGAGAGCCCCTCTTAGTCCAGGGGGGCCTACACTATTGATGGCCTCAGGGGCCTTGGAGCTTTTCCCTAACCTGTAGTGTGGTGGTCAATGGATTGGGCACACTTTCCTTGGAGAGGGCAGGCACAATCTTTCGCTGTGGCCCTAGAGGCCCTAGCCTGGAGGTGTGTGGGTCCAGGCTGTGGGCACAGAAGTCTGAATACACAAACTCAGCTTAGGAGTGGCGCCTAGGGTATGGCAGGCCGGATGTACAGCCCGAGAGGGAGCTCCTGGGCCTCTGAAACAAGGGCGAGTGGGAGGCGTTCCTTCAGGCTTTTGTGTCTGGATGTTGTGTCCGGGATAGCCGTGGATTGGAGCGGTGGCCTCAGGTACTGTGGACGAGTATCCCTCTCTGGGGATTTGTCCCAGCTCCCAAGAGTTTGGGGTCATTTTGTGGGAAGGGTGGAGTCGTGTTGTCTGGCTCATGGGTCTCTCCAAGAAAGGGATTCCAGAGCAGAGCTCCAGGTACGGGCGGGGCGACAGGAAAATTCAAACCGTGGTGAGGATTGGGTGCATAGGGGCTTGGCAAGCCCCATATGTGGGCTCTTGGTCCAGGCCCTGACAGGCCTTTCTTTGACATGGGGCTCATGCTGAGGGTCACAGTGTGAATTTGTGCCCAAGCAGCACTCAAGTTTGGGCGTGGCATCAGGGGCCATGAAGGTTTCTCCCACCCTGAAGGTGTGACTCCATGCCAAGAGAAAGCTTGACAGCCATGGGGAAGGAGGAGTTCTGTTTTGTGCTTGCTATACCCAGCTGTGTGGAGAATTGATATAATGTCTAGGTTCAGATATGTGAAAACCAAGGTTAGGATGAGGTGACGGCATAAGACCATGGCGTGTCCAAAGTGCTGGGTGTGCGGCCAGCTGTCTCCTTGTCTGTCTGGACGTCTGGCTTCAGGCTGTGTCAGGCAGAGCATGAGTGCCCAGAGCAGCCTATCCAGTTCGGGTACCGTCGAGGCCCGAGCAGGTTGATCCTCATCTGGGTTTTCTGGAGAGCCCCACAGGGAAACGTTTTTCTTCCGTTGGGCAGACACCGGGCTGGGTTTTGGTTCCGGAGTTCCTAGTCCGGAGGGCTTGTTTGCCAGGAGTGTGAGGAAGGAAGTCTGAAAACACAAGCAAGCGTGAGGTTTGGGACCGAGGTCACGGCATGCCCACTCTGCAGAGGCTGAATCGGGATCTCCTGCACTGAGGTCATGTAAACTATGAGACGTGCCTCAGGATAGAGTTCTTGTCCAGCATGGCCTCTTCCTGAAGGGTGTGGGGGCTTCATGAGGCCAGAAAGTTTTGGCTACGATGGGATTTGTGAACTGCTCCAAAACTGAAGGTTACCTTCTGCACGACAGTCGAGTCCTATTGGATGGTTCCAAGAGGCCCCATATGGAAAGACTCGAGAGCAGGTGTCTAAGCATGGATGCCTGGGAACGCCACCTCATATTCCCACTCTTTAGTCAGGACAAGGCAGGCTCAATCTGCGGGCTCCTGGGTGAGCTACCCAGAGGGGAGAGTTGAAATGGACTCTCCTGAAGATGAGTCCTACTGTGGCTTGGTGGCCTGGGAGACCTTGGAATGTGGAGGTGGCTCAGGGACTCTGCAGGATTCTCCAACATGAGGTGTTTGACACGGCTCCAACAAGGAAACTTCCCATGTGGAGACGAGACGGGTTCTGTTCCGTGCCTCAGGAAAGCCCCATACCCTGTTCTTCGAACCAAAGACTCTGAGGAGTGACACCTGGAAACCAAAGCAAGAGTTGAGTCTACGGCCTAAAGGCCTGTCCGGCTCAACCTTCTATCTCTGTTGTCATCTGTGTGCATGCATTCATGGATGTAGCTGCTCAGCTTGTGTCCGAATGCCCCTGTGAGTCCAGTGAGGCTCCCAGTAGTGGGATGTCCTCGGAGGCCTTGAGGTTTCTCATATTCTGGAGGTGTGTGGCCAAAGGAATGGACACAGTTTCCCAGGAGAGAGCAGGCACGGTCCTGTGGTATGGCTCCAGAGGACCCAGCCTAGAGGCTCTGTTTGCCAGGGCTGTGGGGACAGATGTCTGAAAAAGCAAACTTGGCTCAGCTAGGGGCCAATGTAATGGCAGGCCTGATCTCTAGTCCGTGAGTGGAGATCCTCTGGAAATCAAAGTAGGGCAAGTGGGAGGCAGTCATCAGGATTTTGTCTCTGGGTGTTGCGTTTACAGTGTCCGGTCAGGTTAGGGGTTGTCTCAGAGGCCGAGGAAGAGCCTTCCTCTCAGGGGATTGTCCAAGCTCCCAAGTGTTTGTGTTCATTCTGTGGGAATGAAGAGTACTGTTTTCTGCCACAGGGGACCCCCCAGGAGAGGGACTCTAGAGCACAGCAGTGGGTTCCCTCAACTGGAATACACACCATCAAGTTAGTCCTGGGTGCCTATGGGCATGGCAAGCCACATATGCGGGCTCTTGGTCCAGTCACTGAGAGGCGTTACTTGAATAAGGTACTCACGCTGAGGGTCACAATGTGTGTTTGTGCCCAAGGCGGCCCTCACGCTTGGGCGTGGCCTCATGGGCCATGCCGTTTTCTCCTACACTGAAGGTTTGACTCACTGCCAGCAGCAAGGTTTCTTGCCATGGGGAAGGAGGGGTTCTGACTTGTGCATAAGTTTCCCCCATGTGCAGGGAATCGAGATAAGGTCTAGGTTCCGATGACTGAAAACCCAGGTTGGGAATGGATGGTGGCCTAAGGCAGTGGCGGGTCCAATGTGCTGGGTGTGCAGCCAGCTGTGTCGGTGTCTGTTGGAAGGTCTGGGCTCAGGCTATTTGCGACAGAGCATCACTGTTTAAGGTAGCCTATGCAATTGGGGTGTTGCCGAGGGCCAAGCAGTTTGATCCTCATTTGGGGTTTCTGGGCAGCGCCATAGACAATGTTTTTCTCTTGGGAGGCAGGCACAGTGCTTCATTGTGGCCCCAGAATTCCCAGTAGGGAGGGTTTGTGGGCCAGGAGTGTGAGGACGGAAGTCTGAAAACACAAGCTAGTGTGAGGATTGGAACCAAGGGCAGAGCAGGCCCACTCTGCAGAGTCTGAATCAAAATCTCCTGCATCTGAAGTCAGGCTGAGGATCAGACGTTGGCTGAGGCTGGAGTATGTGTCCATGATGGCACCTTCATGAAGTGGGGGCCTCATGAGGCCAAGGAAGTTTTCCCACGCTGAGTTTGGAGGTTGCCCCAAACCACAAGGTTTCCTTCTGCGGGACATTCGAGTCCTGTTGCATGGCTCCAGGACATACCATATGGAAGGACTGGAGAGCAGGGTTCGAAGGATGGATCCCTGTACAGCATGCCTCGCATTCCCATTGGCTATTAGCGACAAGATATGTTTGATCTGCTGCCTCTGGAACACGCGACCCAGGGGGCTGAGTTGAAATGGCCTCTCCTGAGGATGCGTCATAATGTGCGTTTGGGTCCATGGAGACCTTGGAATGTGCTGGTTGTTCAGTGGCCCTGCGGAACTCTCCTACCTGAAGTGTTTGATACATCCCAGTAAGAAAGCTGCCCATGTGGAGATGAGAGATGTTTGGTTTGGTGCCTCAGAAAAGCCCCATGTGCTGGTCTACGAAAACAGTCCTCTGAGAACGGAAACATGGAAACCAAAGCTAAGGTTCAGATTAGGGCCTGGGGGCCTGTCCATTTCAACCTTCTGTCTCTGGGGACACTGTCTGAGAGTCTAAGTGGAGATAGTTGCTCCGCTGGTGTCAGAGAGCCCCTCTTAGTCCAGGGGGGCCTACACTATTGATGGCCTCAGGGGCCTTGGAGCTTTTCCCAAACCTGTAGTGTTGTGGTCAATGGATTGGGCACACTTTCCTTGGAGAGGGCAGGCACAATCTTTCGCTGTGGCCCTAGAGGCCCTAGCCTGGAGGTGTGTGGGTCCAGGCTGTGGGCACAGAAGTCTGAATACACAAACTCAGCTTAGGAGTGGCGCCTAGGGTATGGCAGGCCAAATGTACAGCCCGAGAGGGAGCTCCTGGGCCTCTGAAACAAGGGCGAGTGGGAGGCGTTCCTTCAGGCTTTTGTCTCTGGATGTTGTGTCCGGGATAGCCGTGGATTGGAGCGGTGGCCTCAGGTACTGTGGACGAGTATCCCTCTCTGGGGATTTGTCCCAGCTCCCAAGAGTTTGGGGTCATTTTGTGGGAAGGGTGGAGTCGTGTTGTCTGGCTCATGGGTCTCTCCAAGAAAGGGATTCCAGAGCAGAGCTCCAGGTACGGGCGGGGCGACAGGAAAATTCAAACCGTGGTGAGGATTGGGTGCATAGGGGCTTGGCAAGCCCCATATGTGGGCTCTTGGTCCAGGCCCTGACAGGCCTTTCTTTGACATGGGGCTCATGCTGAGGATCACAGTGTGAATTTGTGCCCAAGCAGCACTCAAGTTTGGGCGTGGCATCAGGGGCCATGAAGGTTTCTCCCACCCTGAAGGTGTGACTCCATGCCAAGAGCAAGCTTGACAGCCATGGGGAAGGAGGAGTTCTGTTTTGTGCTTGCTATACCCAGCTGTGTGGAGAATTGATATAATGTCTAGGTTCAGATATCTCAAAACCAAGGTTAGGATGAGGTGACGGCATAAGACCATGGCGTGTCCGAAGTGCTGGGTGTGCGGCCAGCTGTCACCTTGTCTGTCTGGACGTCTGGCTTCAGGCTGTGTCAGGCAGAGCATGAGTGCCCAGAGCAGCCTATCCAGTTCGGGTACCGTCGAGGCCCGAGCAGGTTGATCCTCATCTGGGTTTTCTGGAGAGCCCCACAGGGAAACGTTTTTCTTCCGTTGGGCAGACACTGGGCTGGGTTGTGGTTCCGGAGTTCCTAGTCCGGAGGGCTTGTTTGCCAGGAGTGTGAGGAAGGAAGTCTGAAAACACAAGCTAGCGTGAGGTTTGGAACCGAGGTCACGGCATGCCCACTCTGCAGAGGCTGAATCGGGATCCCCTGCACTGAGGTCATGTCAACTATGAGACGTGCCTCAGGCTAGAGTTCTTGTCCAGAATGGCCTCTTCCTGAAGGGTGTGGGGGCTTCATGAGGCCAGAAAGTTTTGCCTATGATGGGATTTGTGAAATGCTCCAAAACTGAAGGTTACCTTCTGCACGACAGTCGAGTCCTATTGGATGGTTCCAAGAGGCCCCATATGGAAAGACTCGATAGCAGGTGTCTAAGCGTGGATGCCTGGGAACGCCACCTCATATTCCCAATCTTTAGTCAGGACAAGGCAGGCTCAATCTGCGGGCTCCTGGGTGAGCTACCCAGAGGGGAGAGTTGAAATGGACTCTCCTGAAGATGAGTCCTACTGTGGCTTGGTGGCCTGGGAGACCTTGGAATGTGGAGGTGGCTCAGGGACTCTGCAGGATTCTCCAACATGAGGTGTTTGACACGGCTCCAACAAGGAAACTTCCCATGTGGAGACGAGAAGAGTTCTGTTCCGTGCCTCAGGAAAGCCCCATACCCTGTTCTTCGAACCAAAGCCTCTGAGGAGTGACACCTGGAAACCAAAGTAAGAGTTGAGACTACGGCCTAAAGGCCTGTCCGGCTCAACCTTCTATCTCTGTTGTCATCTGTGTGCATGCATTCATGGATGTAGCTGCTCAGCTTGTGGCCGAATGCCCCTGTGAGTCCAGTGAGGCTCCCAGTAGTGGGATGTCCTCGGAGGCCTTGAGGTTTCTCATATTCTGGAGGCGTGTGGCCAAAGGAATGGACACAGTTTCCCAGGAGAGAGCAGGCACGGTCCTGTGGTATGGCTCCAGAGGACCCAGCCTAGAGGCTCTGTTTGCCAGGGCTGGGGGGACAGATGTCTGAAAAAGCAAACTTGGCTCAGCTAGGGGCCAATGTAATGGCAGGCCTGATCTCTAGTCTGTGAGGGGAGATCCTCTGGAAATCAAAGTAGGGCAAGTGGGAGGCAGTCACTCAGGATTTTGTCTCTGGGTGTTGTGTTTACAGTGTCCGGTCAGGGTAGGGGTTGTCTCAGAGGCCGAGGAAGAGCCTTCCTCTCAGGGGATTGTCCAAGCTCCCAAGTGTTTGTGTTCATTCTGTGGGAATGAAGAGTACTGTTTTCTGCCACAGGGGACCCCCCAGGAGAGGGACTCTAGAGCACAGCTGTGGGTTCCCTCAACTGGAATTCACACCATCTAGTTAGTCCTGGGTGCCTATGGGCATGGCAAGCCACATATGCGGGCTCTTGGTCCAGTCACTGAGAGGCGTTACTTGAATAAGGTACTCACGCTGAGGGTCACAATGTGTGTTTGTGCCCAAGGCGGCCCTCACGCTTGGGCGTGGCCTCATGGGCCATGCCGTTTTCTCCTACACTGAAGGTTTGACTCACTGCCAGCAGCAAGGTTTCTTGCCAGGGGGAAGGAGGGGTTCTGACTTGTGCATCAGGTTCCCCCCTGTGCAGGGATTGGAGATAAGGTCTAGGTTCCGATGACTGAAAACCCAGGTTGGGAATGGATGTTGGCCTAAGGCAGTGGCGGGTCCAATGTGCTGGGTGTGCAGCCAGCTGTGTCGGTGTCTGTTGGAAGGTCTGGGCTCAGGCTATTTGCGACAGAGCATCACTGTTTAAGGTAGCCTATGCAATTGGGGTGTTGCCGAGGGCCAAGCAGTTTGATCCTCATTTGGGGTTTCTGGGCAGCGCCATAGACAATGTTTTTCTCTTGGGAGGCAGGCACAGTGCTTCATTGTGGCCCCAGAATTCCCAGTAGGGAGGGTTTGTGGGCCAGGAGTGTGAGGACGGAAGTCTGAAAACACAAGCTAGTGTGAGGATTGGAACCAAGGGCAGAGCAGGCCCACTCTGCAGAGGCTGAATCAAAATCTCCTGCATCTGAAGTCAGGCTGAGGATCAGACGTTGGCTGAGGCTGGAGTATGTGTCCATGATGGCACCTTCATGAAGTGGGGGCCTCATGAGGCCAAGGAAGTTTTCCCACGCTGAGTTTGGAGGTTGCCCCAAACCACAAGGTTTCCTTCTGCGGGACATTCGAGTCCTGTTGCATGGCTCCAGGACATACCATATGGAAGGACTGGAGAGCAGGGTTCGAAGGATGGATCCCTGTACAGCATGCCTCGCATTCCCATTGGCTACTAGCGACATGATATGTTTGATCTGCTGCCTCTGGAACACGCGACCCAGGGGGCTGAGTTGAAATGGCCTCTCCTGAGGATGCATCATAATGTGCGTTTGGGTCCATGGAGACCTTGGAATGTGCTGGTTGTTCAGTGGCCCTGCGGAACTCTCCTACCTGAAGTGTTTGATACATCCCAGTAAGAAAGCTGCCCATGTGGAGATGAGAGAGGTTTGGTTTGGTGCCTCAGAAAAGCCCCATGTGCTGGTCTACGAAAACAGTCCTCTGAGAACGGAAACATGGAAACCAAAGCTAAGGTTCAGATTAGGGCCTGGGGGCCTGTCCATTTCAACCTTCTGTCTCTGGGGACACTGTCTGAGAGTCTAAGTGGAGATAGTTGCTCCGCTGGTGTCAGAGAGCCCCTCTTAGTCCAGGGGGGCCTACACTATTGATGGCCTCAGGGGCCTTGGAGCTTTTCCCTAACCTGTAGTGTGGTGGTCAATGGATTGGGCACACTTTCCTTGGAGAGGGCAGGCACAATCTTTCGCTGTGGCCCTAGAGGCCCTAGCCTGGAGGTGTGTGGGTCCAGGCTGTGGGCACAGAAGTCTGAATACACAAACTCAGCTTAGGAGTGGCGCCTAGGGTATGGCAGGCCAAATGTACAGCCCGAGAGGGAGCTCCTGGGCCTCTGAAACAAGGGCGAGTGGGAGGCGTTCCTTCAGGCTTTTGTCTCTGGATGTTGTCTAAGGGATAGCCGTGGATTGGAGCGGTGGCCTCAGGTACTGTGGACGAGTTTCCCTCTCTGGGGATTTGTCCCAGCTCCCAAGAGTTTGGGGTCATTTTGTGGGAAGGGTGGAGTCGTGTTGTCTGGCTCATGGGTCTCTCCAAGAAAGGGATTCCATAGCAGAGCTCCAGGTACGGGCGGGGCGACTGGAAAATTCAAACCGTGGTGAGGATTGGGTGCATAGGGGCTTGGCAAGCCCCATATGTGGGCTCTTGGTCCAGGCCCTGACAGGCCTTTCTTTGACATGGGGCTCATGCTGAGGATCACAGTGTGAATTTGTGCCCAAGCAGCACTCAAGTTTGGGCGTGGCATCAGGGGCCATGAAGGTTTCTCCCACCCTGAAGGTGTGACTCCATGCCAAGAGCAAGCTTGACAGCCATGGGGAAGGAGGAGTTCTGTTTTGTGCTTGCTATACCCAGCTGTGTGGAGAATTGATATAATGTCTAGGTTCAGATATCTCAAAACCAAGGTTAGGATGAGGTGACGGCATAAGACCATGGCGTGTCCGAGTGCTGGGTGTGCGGCCAGCTGTCTCCTTGTCTGTCTGGACGTCTGGCTTCAGGCTGTGTCAGGCAGAGCATGAGTGCCCAGAGCAGCCTATCCAGTTCGGGTACCGTCGAGGCCCGAGCAGGTTGATCCTCATCTGGGTTTTCTGGAGAGCCCCACAGGGAAACGTTTTTCTTCCGTTGGGCAGACACCGGGCTGGGTTTTGGTTCCGGAGTTCCTAGTCCGGAGGGCTTGTTTGCCAGGAGTGTGAGGAAGGAAGTCTGAAAACACAAGCTAGCGTGAGGTTTGGGACCGAGGTCACGGCATGCCCACTCTGCAGAGGCTGAATCGGGATCTCCTGCACTGAGGTCATGTAAACTATGAGACGTGCCTCAGGATAGAGTTCTTGTCCAGCATGGCCTCTTCCTGAAGGGTGTGGGGGCTTCATGAGGCCAGAAAGTTTTGCCTACGATGGGATTTGTGAACTGCTCCAAAACTGAAGGTTACCTTCTGCACGACAGTCGAGTCCTATTGGATGGTTCCAAGAGGCCCCATATGGAAAGACTCGAGAGCAGGTGTCTAAGCATGGATGCCTGGGAACGCCACCTCATATTCCCACTCTTTAGTCAGGACAAGGCAGGCTCAATCTGCGGGCTCCTGGGTGAGCTACCCAGAGGGGAGAGTTGAAATGGACTCTCCTGAAGATGAGTCCTACTGTGGCTTGGTGGCCTGGGAGACCTTGGAATGTGGAGGTGGCTCAGGGACTCTGCAGGATTCTCCAACATGAGGTGTTTGACACGGCTCCAACAAGGAAACTTCCCATGTGGAGACGAGAGGAGTTCTGTTCCGTGCCTCAGGAAAGCCCCATACCCTGTTCTTCGAACCAAAGCCTCTGAGGAGTGACACCTGGAAACCAAAGTAAGAGTTGAGACTACGGCCTAAAGGCCTGTCCGGCTCAACCTTCTATCTCTGTTGTCATCTGTGTGCATGCATTCATGGATGTAGCTGCTCAGCTTGTGGCCGAATGCCCCTGTGAGTCCAGTGAGGCTCCCAGTAGTGGGATGTCCTCGGAGGCCTTGAGGTTTCTCATATTCTGGAGGCGTGTGGCCAAAGGAATGGACACAGTTTCCCAGGAGAGAGCAGGCACGGTCCTGTGGTATGGCTCCAGAGGACCCAGCCTAGAGGCTCTGTTTGCCAGGGCTGGGGGGACAGATGTCTGAAAAAGCAAACTTGGCTCAGCTAGGGGCCAATGTAATGGCAGGCCTGATCTCTAGTCTGTGAGGGGAGATCCTCTGGAAATCAAAGTAGGGCAAGTGGGAGGCAGTCACTCAGGATTTTGTCTCTGGGTGTTGTGTTTACAGTGTCCGGTCAGGGTAGGGGTTGTCTCAGAGGCCGAGGAAGAGCCTTCCTCTCAGGGGATTGTCCAAGCTCCCAAGTGTTTGTGTTCATTCTGTGGGAATGAAGAGTACTGTTTTCTGCCACAGGGGACCCCCCAGGAGAGGGACTCTAGAGCACAGCTGTGGGTTCCCTCAACTGGAATTCACACCATCTAGTTAGTCCTGGGTGCCTATGGGCATGGCAAGCCACATATGCGGGCTCTTGGTCCAGTCACTGAGAGGCGTTACTTGAATAAGGTACTCACGCTGAGGGTCACAATGTGTGTTTGTGCCCAAGGCGGCCCTCACGCTTGGGCGTGGCCTCATGGGCCATGCCGTTTTCTCCTACACTGAAGGTTTGACTCACTGCCAGCAGCAAGGTTTCTTGCCAGGGGGAAGGAGGGGTTCTGACTTGTGCATCAGGTTCCCCCCTGTGCAGGGATTGGAGATAAGGTCTAGGTTCCGATGACTGAAAACCCAGGTTGGGAATGGATGTTGGCCTAAGGCAGTGGCGGGTCCAATGTGCTGGGTGTGCAGCCAGCTGTGTCGGTGTCTGTTGGAAGGTCTGGGCTCAGGCTATTTGCGACAGAGCATCACTGTTTAAGGTAGCCTATGCAATTGGGGTGTTGCCGAGGGCCAAGCAGTTTGATCCTCATTTGGGGTTTCTGGGCAGCGCCATAGACAATGTTTTTCTCTTGGGAGGCAGGCACAGTGCTTCATTGTGGCCCCAGAATTCCCAGTAGGGAGGGTTTGTGGGCCAGGAGTGTGAGGACGGAAGTCTGAAAACACAAGCTAGTGTGAGGATTGGAACCAAGGGCAGAGCAGGCCCACTCTGCAGAGGCTGAATCAAAATCTCCTGCATCTGAAGTCAGGCTGAGGATCAGACGTTGGCTGAGGCTGGAGTATGTGTCCATGATGGCACCTTCATGAAGTGGGGGCCTCATGAGGCCAAGGAAGTTTTCCCACGCTGAGTTTGGAGGTTGCCCCAAACCACAAGGTTTCCTTCTGCGGGACATTCGAGTCCTGTTGCATGGCTCCAGGACATACCATATGGAAGGACTGGAGAGCAGGGTTCGAAGGATGGATCCCTGTACAGCATGCCTCGCATTCCCATTGGCTACTAGCGACATGATATGTTTGATCTGCTGCCTCTGGAACACGCGACCCAGGGGGCTGAGTTGAAATGGCCTCTCCTGAGGATGCATCATAATGTGCGTTTGGGTCCATGGAGACCTTGGAATGTGCTGGTTGTTCAGTGGCCCTGCGGAACTCTCCTACCTGAAGTGTTTGATACATCCCAGTAAGAAAGCTGCCCATGTGGAGATGAGAGAGGTTTGGTTTGGTGCCTCAGAAAAGCCCCATGTGCTGGTCTACGAAAACAGTCCTCTGAGAACGGAAACATGGAAACCAAAGCTAAGGTTCAGATTAGGGCCTGGGGGCCTGTCCATTTCAACCTTCTGTCTCTGGGGACACTGTCTGAGAGTCTAAGTGGAGATAGTTGCTCCGCTGGTGTCAGAGAGCCCCTCTTAGTCCAGGGGGGCCTACACTATTGATGGCCTCAGGGGCCTTGGAGCTTTTCCCTAACCTGTAGTGTGGTGGTCAATGGATTGGGCACACTTTCCTTGGAGAGGGCAGGCACAATCTTTCGCTGTGGCCCTAGAGGCCCTAGCCTGGAGGTGTGTGGGTCCAGGCTGTGGGCACAGAAGTCTGAATACACAAACTCAGCTTAGGAGTGGCGCCTAGGGTATGGCAGGCCAAATGTACAGCCCGAGAGGGAGCTCCTGGGCCTCTGAAACAAGGGCGAGTGGGAGGCGTTCCTTCAGGCTTTTGTCTCTGGATGTTGTCTAAGGGATAGCCGTGGATTGGAGCGGTGGCCTCAGGTACTGTGGACGAGTTTCCCTCTCTGGGGATTTGTCCCAGCTCCCAAGAGTTTGGGGTCATTTTGTGGGAAGGGTGGAGTCGTGTTGTCTGGCTCATGGGTCTCTCCAAGAAAGGGATTCCATAGCAGAGCTCCAGGTACGGGCGGGGCGACTGGAAAATTCAAACCGTGGTGAGGATTGGGTGCATAGGGGCTTGGCAAGCCCCATATGTGGGCTCTTGGTCCAGGCCCTGACAGGCCTTTCTTTGACATGGGGCTCATGCTGAGGATCACAGTGTGAATTTGTGCCCAAGCAGCACTCAAGTTTGGGCGTGGCATCAGGGGCCATGAAGGTTTCTCCCACCCTGAAGGTGTGACTCCATGCCAAGAGCAAGCTTGACAGCCATGGGGAAGGAGGAGTTCTGTTTTGTGCTTGCTATACCCAGCTGTGTGGAGAATTGATATAATGTCTAGGTTCAGATATCTCAAAACCAAGGTTAGGATGAGGTGACGGCATAAGACCATGGCGTGTCCGAGTGCTGGGTGTGCGGCCAGCTGTCTCCTTGTCTGTCTGGACGTCTGGCTTCAGGCTGTGTCAGGCAGAGCATGAGTGCCCAGAGCAGCCTATCCAGTTCGGGTACCGTCGAGGCCCGAGCAGGTTGATCCTCATCTGGGTTTTCTGGAGAGCCCCACAGGGAAACGTTTTTCTTCCGTTGGGCAGACACCGGGCTGGGTTTTGGTTCCGGAGTTCCTAGTCCGGAGGGCTTGTTTGCCAGGAGTGTGAGGAAGGAAGTCTGAAAACACAAGCTAGCGTGAGGTTTGGGACCGAGGTCACGGCATGCCCACTCTGCAGAGGCTGAATCGGGATCTCCTGCACTGAGGTCATGTAAACTATGAGACGTGCCTCAGGATAGAGTTCTTGTCCAGCATGGCCTCTTCCTGAAGGGTGTGGGGGCTTCATGAGGCCAGAAAGTTTTGCCTACGATGGGATTTGTGAACTGCTCCAAAACTGAAGGTTACCTTCTGCACGACAGTCGAGTCCTATTGGATGGTTCCAAGAGGCCCCATATGGAAAGACTCGAGAGCAGGTGTCTAAGCATGGATGCCTGGGAACGCCACCTCATATTCCCACTCTTTAGTCAGGACAAGGCAGGCTCAATCTGCGGGCTCCTGGGTGAGCTACCCAGAGGGGAGAGTTGAAATGGACTCTCCTGAAGATGAGTCCTACTGTGGCTTGGTGGCCTGGGAGACCTTGGAATGTGGAGGTGGCTCAGGGACTCTGCAGGATTCTCCAACATGAGGTGTTTGACACGGCTCCAACAAGGAAACTTCCCATGTGGAGACGAGAGGAGTTCTGTTCCGTGCCTCAGGAAAGCCCCATACCCTGTTCTTCGAACCAAAGCCTCTGAGGAGTGACACCTGGAAACCAAAGTAAGAGTTGAGACTACGGCCTAAAGGCCTGTCCGGCTCAACCTTCTATCTCTGTTGTCATCTGTGTGCATGCATTCATGGATGTAGCTGCTCAGCTTGTGGCCGAATGCCCCTGTGAGTCCAGTGAGGCTCCCAGTAGTGGGATGTCCTCGGAGGCCTTGAGGTTTCTCATATTCTGGAGGCGTGTGGCCAAAGGAATGGACACAGTTTCCCAGGAGAGAGCAGGCACGGTCCTGTGGTATGGCTCCAGAGGACCCAGCCTAGAGGCTCTGTTTGCCAGGGCTGGGGGGACAGATGTCTGAAAAAGCAAACTTGGCTCAGCTAGGGGCCAATGTAATGGCAGGCCTGATCTCTAGTCTGTGAGGGGAGATCCTCTGGAAATCAAAGTAGGGCAAGTGGGAGGCAGTCACTCAGGATTTTGTCTCTGGGTGTTGTGTTTACAGTGTCCGGTCAGGGTAGGGGTTGTCTCAGAGGCCGAGGAAGAGCCTTCCTCTCAGGGGATTGTCCAAGCTCCCAAGTGTTTGTGTTCATTCTGTGGGAATGAAGAGTACTGTTTTCTGCCACAGGGGACCCCCCAGGAGAGGGACTCTAGAGCACAGCAGTGGGTTCCCTCAACTGGAATTCACACCATCTAGTTAGTCCTGGGTGCCTATGGGCATGGCAAGCCACATATGCGGGCTCTTGGTCCAGTCACTGAGAGGCGTTACTTGAATAAGGTACTCACGCTGAGGGTCACAATGTGTGTTTGTGCCCAAGGCGGCCCTCACGCTTGGGCGTGGCCTCATGGGCCATGCCGTTTTCTCCTACACTGAAGGTTTGACTCACTGCCAGCAGCAAGGTTTCTTGCCAGGGGGAAGGAGGGGTTCTGACTTGTGCATCAGGTTCCCCCCTGTGCAGGGATTGGAGATAAGGTCTAGGTTCCGATGACTGAAAACCCAGGTTGGGAATGGATGGTGGCCTAAGGCAGTGGCGGGTCCAATGTGCTGGGTGTGCAGCCAGCTGTGTCGGTGTCTGTTGGAAGGTCTGGGCTCAGGCTATTTGCGACAGAGCATCACTGTTTAAGGTAGCCTATGCAATTGGGGTGTTGCCGAGGGCCAAGCAGTTTGATCCTCATTTGGGGTTTCTGGGCAGCGCCATAGACAATGTTTTTCTCTTGGGAGGCAGGCACAGTGCTTCATTGTGGCCCCAGAATTCCCAGTAGGGAGGGTTTGTGGGCCAGGAGTGTGAGGACGGAAGTCTGAAAACACAAGCTAGTGTGAGGATTGGAACCAAGGGCAGAGCAGGCCCACTCTGCAGAGGCTGAATCAAAATCTCCTGCATCTGAAGTCAGGCTGAGGATCAGACGTTGGCTGAGGCTGGAGTATGTGTCCATGATGGCACCTTCATGAAGTGGGGGCCTCATGAGGCCAAGGAAGTTTTCCCACGCTGAGTTTGGAGGTTGCCCCAAACCACAAGGTTTCCTTCTGCGGGACATTCGAGTCCTGTTGCATGGCTCCAGGACATACCATATGGAAGGACTGGAGAGCAGGGTTCGAAGGATGGATCCCTGTACAGCATGCCTCGCATTCCCATTGGCTACTAGCGACATGATATGTTTGATCTGCTGCCTCTGGAACACGCGACCCAGGGGGCTGAGTTGAAATGGCCTCTCCTGAGGATGCATCATAATGTGCGTTTGGGTCCATGGAGACCTTGGAATGTGCTGGTTGTTCAGTGGCCCTGCGGAACTCTCCTACCTGAAGTGTTTGATACATCCCAGTAAGAAAGCTGCCCATGTGGAGATGAGAGAGGTTTGGTTTGGTGCCTCAGAAAAGCCCCATGTGCTGGTCTACGAAAACAGTCCTCTGAGAACGGAAACATGGAAACCAAAGCTAAGGTTCAGATTAGGGCCTGGGGGCCTGTCCATTTCAACCTTCTGTCTCTGGGGACACTGTCTGAGAGTCTAAGTGGAGATAGTTGCTCCGCTGGTGTCAGAGAGCCCCTCTGAGTCCAGGGGGGCCTACACTATTGATGGCCTCAGGGGCCTTGGAGCTTTTCCCTAACCTGTAGTGTGGTGGTCAATGGATTGGGCACACTTTCCTTGGAGAGGGCAGGCACAATCTTTCGCTATGGCCCTAGAGGCCCTAGCCTGGAGGTGTGTGGGTCCAGGCTGTGGGCACAGAAGTCTGAATACACAAACTCAGCTTAGGAGTGGCGCCTAGGGTATGGCAGGCCAAATGTACAGCCCGAGAGGGAGCTCCTGGGCCTCTGAAACAAGGGCGAGTGGGAGGCGTTCCTTCAGGCTTTTGTCTCTGGATGTTGTCTAAGGGATAGCCGTGGATTGGAGCGGTGGCCTCAGGTACTGTGGACGAGTATCCCTCTCTGGGGATTTGTCCCAGCTCCCAAGAGTTTGGGGTCATTTTGTGGGAAGGGTGGAGTCGTGTTGTCTGGCTCATGGGTCTCTCCAAGAAAGGGATTCCAGAGCAGAGCTCCAGGTACGGGCGGGGCGACTGGAAAATTCAAACCGTGGTGAGGATTGGGTGCATAGGGGCTTGGCAAGCCCCATATGTGGGCTCTTGGTCCAGGCCCTGACAGGCCTTTCTTTGACATGGGGCTCATGCTGAGGATCACAGTGTGAATTTGTGCCCAAGCAGCACTCAAGTTTGGGCGTGGCATCAGGGGCCATGAAGGTTTCTCCCACCCTGAAGGTGTGACTCCATGCCAAGAGCAAGCTTGACAGCCATGGGGAAGGAGGAGTTCTGTTTTGTGCTTGCTATACCCAGCTGTGTGGAGAATTGATATAATGTCTAGGTTCAGATATCTCAAAACCAAGGTTAGGATGAGGTGACGGCATAAGACCATGGCATGTCCGAGTGCTGGGTGTGCGGCCAGCTGTCTCCTTGTCTGTCTGGACGTCTGGCTTCAGGCTGTGTCAGGCAGAGCATGAGTGCCCAGAGCAGCCTATCCAGTTCGGGTACCGTCGAGGCCCGAGCAGGTTGATCCTCATCTGGGTTTTCTGGAGAGCCCCACAGGGAAACGTTTTTCTTCCGTTGGGCAGACACCGGGCTGGGTTTTGGTTCCGGAGTTCCTAGTCCGGAGGGCTTGTTTGCCAGGAGTGTGAGGAAGGAAGTCTGAAAACACAAGCTAGCGTGAGGTTTGGGACCGAGGTCACGGCATGCCCACTCTGCAGAGGCTGAATCGTGATCTCCTGCACTGAGGTCATGTAAACTATGAGACGTGCCTCAGGCTAGAGTTCTTGTCCAGCATGGCCTCTTCCTGAAGGGTGTGGGGGCTTCATGAGGCCAGAAAGTTTTGCCTACGATGGGATTTGTGAACTGCTCCAAAACTGAAGGTTACCTTCTGCACGACAGTCGAGTCCTATTGGATGGTTCCAAGAGGCCCCATATGGAAAGACTCGAGAGCAGGTGTCTAAGCATGGATGCCTGGGAACGCCACCTCATATTCCCACTCTTTAGTCAGGACAAGGCAGGCTCAATCTGCGGGCTCCTGGGTGAGCTACCCAGAGGGGAGAGTTGAAATGGACTCTCCTGAAGATGAGTCCTACTGTGGCTTGGTGGCCTGGGAGACCTTGGAATGTGGAGGTGGCTCAGGGACTCTGCAGGATTCTCCAACATGAGGTGTTTGACACGGCTCCAACAAGGAAACTTCCCATGTGGAGACGAGAGGAGTTCTGTTCCGTGCCTCAGGAAAGCCCCATACCCTGTTCTTCGAACCAAAGCCTCTGAGGAGTGACACCTGGAAACCAAAGTAAGAGTTGAGACTACGGCCTAAAGGCCTGTCCGGCTCAACCTTCTATCTCTGTTGTCATCTGTGTGCATGCATTCATGGATGTAGCTGCTCAGCTTGTGTCCGAATGCCCCTGTGAGTCCAGTGAGGCTCCCAGTAGTGGGATGTCCTCGGAGGCCTTGAGGTTTCTCATATTCTGGAGGTGTGTGGCCAAAGGAATGGACACAGTTTCCCAGGAGAGAGCAGGCACGGTCCTGTGGTATGGCTCCAGAGGACCCAGCCTAGAGGCTCTGTTTGCCAGGGCTGTGGGGACAGATGTCTGAAAAAGCAAACTTGGCTCAGCTAGGGGCCAATGTAATGGCAGGCCTGATCTCTAGTCCGTGAGGGGAGATCCTCTGGAAATCAAAGTAGGGCAAGTGGGAGGCAGTCACTCAGGATTTTGTCTCTGGGTGTTGCGTTTACAGTGTCCGGTCAGAGTAGGGGTTGTCTCAGAGGCCGAGGAAGAGCCTTCCTCTCAGGGGATTGTCCAAGCTCCCAAGTGTTTGTGTTCATTCTGTGGGAATGAAGAGTACTGTTTTCTGCCACAGGGGACCCCCCAGGAGAGGGACTCTAGAGCACAGCAGTGGGTTCCCTCAACTGGAATTCACACCATCTAGTTAGTCCTGGGTGCCTATGGGCATGGCAAGCCACATATGCGGGCTCTTGGTCCAGTCACTGAGAGGCGTTACTTGAATAAGGTACTCACGCTGAGGGTCACAATGTGTGTTTGTGCCCAAGGCGGCCCTCACGCTTGGGCGTGGCCTCATGGGCCATGCTGTTTTCTCCTACACTGAAGGTTTGACTCACTGCCAGCAGCAAGGTTTCTTGCCAGGGGGAAGGAGGGGTTCTGACTTGTGCATCAGGTTCCCCCCTGTGCAGGGATTGGAGATAAGGTCTAGGTTCCGATGACTGAAAACCCAGGTTGGGAATGGATGGTGGCCTAAGGCAGTGGCGGGTCCAATGTGCTGGGTGTGCAGCCAGCTGTGTCGGTGTCTGTTGGAAGGTCTGGGCTCAGGCTATTTGCGACAGAGCATCACTGTTTAAGGTAGCCTATGCAATTGGGGTGTTGCCGAGGGCCAAGCAGATTGATCCTCATTTGGGGTTTCTGGGCAGCGCCATAGACAATGTTTTTCTCTTGGGAGGCAGGCACAGTGCTTCATTGTGGCCCCAGAATTCCAAGTAGGGAGGGTTTGTGGGCCAGGAGTGTGAGGACGGAAGTCTGAAAACACAAGCTAGTGTGAGGATTGGAACCAAGGGCAGAGCAGGCCCACTCTGCAGAGGCTGAATCAAAATCTCCTGCATCTGAAGTCAGGCTGAGGATCAGACGTTGGCTGAGGCTGGAGTATGTGTCCATGATGGCACCTTCATGAAGTGGGGGCCTCATGAGGCCAAGGAAGTTTTCCCACGCTGAGTTTGGAGGTTGCCCCAAACCACAAGGTTTCCTTCTGCGGGACATTCGAGTCCTGTTGCATGGCTCCAGGACATACCATATGGAAGGACTGGAGAGCAGGGTTCGAAGGATGGATCCCTGTACAGCATGCCTCGCATTCCCATTGGCTATTAGCGACAAGATATGTTTGATCTGCTGCCTCTGGAACACGCGACCCAGGGGGCTGAGTTGAAATGGCCTCTCCTGAGGATGCGTCATAATGTGCGTTTGGGTCCATGGAGACCTTGGAATGTGCTGGTTGTTCAGTGGCCCTGCGGAACTCTCCTACCTGAAGTGTTTGATACATCCCAGTAAGAAAGCTGCCCATGTGGAGATGAGAGATGTTTGGTTTGGTGCCTCAGAAAAGCCCCATGTGCTGGTCTACGAAAACAGTCCTCTGAGAACGGAAACATGGAAACCAAAGCTAAGGTTCAGATTAGGGCCTGGGGGCCTGTCCATTTCAACCTTCTGTCTCTGGGGACACTGTCTGAGAGTCTAAGTGGAGATAGTTGCTCCGCTGGTGTCAGAGAGCCCCTCTTAGTCCAGGGGGGCCTACACTATTGATGGCCTCAGGGGCCTTGGAGCTTTTCCCTAACCTGTAGTGTGGTGGTCAATGGATTGGGCACACTTTCCTTGGAGAGGGCAGGCACAATCTTTCGCTGTGGCCCTAGAGGCCCTAGCCTGGAGGTGTGTGGGTCCAGGCTGTGGGCACAGAAGTCTGAATACACAAACTCAGCTTAGGAGTGGCGCCTAGGGTATGGCAGGCCGGATGTACAGCCCGAGAGGGAGCTCCTGGGCCTCTGAAACAAGGGCGAGTGGGAGGCGTTCCTTCAGGCTTTTGTGTCTGGATGTTGTGTCCGGGATAGCCGTGGATTGGAGCGGTGGCCTCAGGTACTGTGTACGAGTATCCCTCTCTGGGGATTTGTCCCAGCTCCCAAGAGTTTGGGGTCATTTTGTGGGAAGGGTGGAGTCGTGTTGTCTGGCTCATGGGTCTCTCCAAGAAAGGGATTCCAGAGCAGAGCTCCAGGTACGGGCGGGGCGACAGGAAAATTCAAACCGTGGTGAGGATTGGGTGCATAGGGGCTTGGCAAGCCCCATATGTGGGCTCTTGGTCCAGGCCCTGACAGGCCTTTCTTTGACATGGGGCTCATGCTGAGGATCACAGTGTGAATTTGTGCCCAAGCAGCACTCAAGTTTGGGCGTGGCATCAGGGGCCATGAAGGTTTCTCCCACCCTGAAGGTGTGACTCCATGCCAAGAGCAAGCTTGACAGCCATGGGGAAGGAGGAGTTCTGTTTTGTGCTTGCTATACCCAGCTGTGTGGAGAATTGATATAATGTCTAGGTTCAGATATCTGAAAACCAAGGTTAGGATGAGGTGACGGCATAAGACCATGGCGTGTCCGAAGTGCTGGGTGTGCGGCCAGCTGTCTCCTTGTCTGTCTGGACGTCTGGCTTCAGGCTGTGTCAGGCAGAGCATGAGTGCCCAGAGCAGCCTATCCAGTTCGGGTACCGTCGAGGCCCGAGCAGGTTGATCCTCATCTGGGTTTTCTGGAGAGCCCCACAGGGAAACGTTTTTCTTCCGTTGGGCAGACACCGGGCTGGGTTTTGGTTCCGGAGTTCCTAGTCCGGAGGGCTTGTTTGCCAGGAGTGTGAGGAAGGAAATCTGAAAACAAAAGATAGCGTGAGGTTTGGGACCGAGGTCACGGCATGCCCACTCTGCAGAGGCTGAATCGGGATCTCCTGCACTGAGGTCATGTCAACTATGAGACGTGCCTCAGGCTAGAGTTCTTGTCCAGCATGGCCTCTTCCTGAAGGGTGTGGGGGCTTCATGAGGCCAGAAAGTTTTGCCTACGATGGGATTTGTGAACTGCTCCAAAACTGAAGGTTACCTTCTGCACGACAGTCGAGTCCTATTGGATGGTTCCAGGAGGCCCCATATGGAAAGACTCGAGAGCAGGTGTCTAAGCATGGATGCCTGGGAACGCCACCTCATATTCCCACTCTTTAGTCAGGACAAGGCAGGCTCAATCTGCGGGCCCCTGGGTGAGCTACCCAGAGGGGAGAGTTGAAATGGACTCTCCTGAAGATGAGTCCTACTGTGGCTTGGTGGCCTGGGAGACCTTGGAATGTGGAGGTGGCTCAGGGACTCTGCAGGATTCTCCAACATGAGGTGTTTGACACGGCTCCAACAAGGAAACTTCCCATGTGGAGACGAGAGGAGTTCTGTTCCGTGCCTCAGGAAAGCCCCATACCCTGTTCTTCGAACCAAAGCCTCTGAGGATTGACACCTGGAAACCAAAGTAAGAGTTGAGACTACGGCCTAAAGGCCTGTCCGGCTCAACCTTCTATCTCTGTTGTCATCTGTGTGCATGCATTCATGGATGTAGCTGCTCAGCTTGTGTCCGAATGCCCCTGTGAGTCCAGTGAGGCTCCCAGTAGTGGGATGTCCTCGGAGGCCTTGAGGTTTCTCATATTCTGGAGGTGTGTGGCCAAAGGAATGGACACAGTTTCCCAGGAGAGAGCAGGCACGGTCCTGTGGTATGGCTCCAGAGGACCCAGCCTAGAGGCTCTGTTTGCCAGGGCTGTGGGGACAGATGTCTGAAAAAGCAAACTTGGCTCAGCTAGGGGCCAATGTAATGGCAGGCCTGATCTCTAGTCCGTGAGGGGAGATCCTCTGGAAATCAAAGTAGGGCAAGTGGGAGGCAGTCACTCAGGATTTTGTCTCTGGGTGTTGCGTTTACAGTGTCCGGTCAGGGTAGGGGTTGTCTCAGAGGCCGAGGAAGAGCCTTCCTCTCAGGGGATTGTCCAAGCTCCCAAGTGTTTGTGTTCATTCTGTGGGAATGAAGAGTACTGTTTTCTGCCACAGGGGACCCCCCAGGAGAGGGACTCTAGAGCACAGCAGTGGGTTCCCTCAACTGGAATACACACTATCTAGTTAGTCCTGGGTGCCTATGGGCATGGCAAGCCACATATGCGGGCTCTTGGTCCAGTCACTGAGAGGCGTTACTTGAATAAGGTACTCACGCTGAGGGTCAAAATGTGTGTTTGTGCCCAAGGCGGCCCTCACGCTTGGGCGTGGCCTCATGGGCCATGCCGTTTTCTCCTACACTGAAGGTTTGACTCACTGCCAGCAGCAAGGTTTCTTGCCATGGGGAAGGAGGGGTTCTGACTTGTGCATCAGGTTCCCCCCTGTGCAGGGATTGGAGATAAGGTCTAGGTTCCGATGACTGAAAACCCAGGTTGGGAATGGATGGTGGCCTAAGGCAGTGGCGGGTCCAATGTGCTGGGTGTGCAGCCAGCTGTGTCGGTGTCTGTTGGAAGGTCTGGGCTCAGGCTATTTGTGACAGAGCATCACTGTTTAAGGTAGCCTATGCAATTGGGGTGTTGCCGAGGGCCAAGCAGATTGATCCTCATTTGGGGTTTCTGGGCAGCGCCATAGACAATGTTTTTCTCTTGGGAGGCAGGCACAGTGCTTCATTGTGGCCCCAGAATTCCAAGTAGGGAGGGTTTGTGGGCCAGGAGTGTGAGGATGGAAGTCTGAAAACACAAGCTAGTGTGAGGATTGGAACCAAGGGCAGAGCAGGCCCACTCTGCAGAGTCTGAATCAAAATCTCCTGCATCTGAAGTCAGGCTGAGGATCAGACGTTGGCTGAGGCTGGAGTATGTGTCCATGATGGCACCTTCATGAAGTGGGGGCCTCATGAGGCCATGGAAGTTTTCCCACACTGAGTTTGGAGGTTGCCCCAAACCACAAGGTTTCCTTCTGCGGGACATTCGAGTCCTGTTGCATGGCTCCAGGACATACCATATGGAAGGACTGGAGAGCAGGGTTCGAAGGATGGATCCCTGTACAGCATGCCTCGCATTCCCATTGGCTATTAGCGACAAGATATGTTTGATCTGCTGCCTCTGGAACACGCGACCCAGGGGGCTGAGTTGAAATGGCCTCTCCTGAGGATGCGTCATAATGTGCGTTTGGGTCCATGGAGACCTTGGAATGTGCTGGTTGTTCAGTGGCCCTGCGGAACTCTCCTACCTGAAGTGTTTGATACATCCCAGTAAGAAAGCTGCCCATGTGGAGATGAGAGATGTTTGGTTTGGTGCCTCAGAAAAGCCCCATGTGCTGGTCTACGAAAACAGTCCTCTGAGAACGGAAACATGGAAACCAAAGCTAAGGTTCAGATTAGGGCCTGGGGGCCTGTCCATTTCAACCTTCTGTCTCTGGGGACACTGTCTGAGAGTCTAAGTGGAGATAGTTGCTCCGCTGGTGTCAGAGAGCCCCTCTTAGTCCAGGGGGGCCTACACTATTGATGGCCTCAGGGGCCTTGGAGCTTTTCCCTAACCTGTAGTGTTGTGGTCAATGGATTGGGCACAATTTCCTTGGAGAGGGCAGGCACAATCTTTCGCTGTGGCCCTAGAGGCCCTAGCCTGGAGGTGTGTGGGTCCAGGCTGTGGGCACAGAAGTCTGAATACACAAACTCAGCTTAGGAGTGGCGCCTAGGGTATGGCAGGCCGGATGTACAGCCCGAGAGGGAGCTCCTGGGCCTCTGAAACAAGGGCGAGTGGGAGGCGTTCCTTCAGGCTTTTGTGTCTGGATGTTGTGTCCGGGATAGCCGTGGATTGGAGCGGTGGCCTCAGGTACTGTGGACGAGTATCCCTCTCTGGGGATTTGTCCCAGCTCCCAAGAGTTTGGGGTCATTTTGTGGGAAGGGTGGAGTCGTGTTGTCTGGCTCATGGGTCTCTCCAAGAAAGGGATTCCAGAGCAGAGCTCCAGGTACGGGCGGGGCGACAGGAAAATTCAAACCGTGGTGAGGATTGGGTGCATAGGGGCTTGGCAAGCCCCATATGTGGGCTCTTGGTCCAGGCCCTGACAGGCCTTTCTTTGACATGGGGCTCATGCTGAGGATCACAGTGTGAATTTGTGCCCAAGCAGCACTCAAGTTTGGGCGTGGCATCAGGGGCCATGAAGGTTTCTCCCACCCTGAAGGTGTGACTCCATGCCAAGAGAAAGCTTGACAGCCATGGGGAAGGAGGAGTTCTGTTTTGTGCTTGCTATACCCAGCTGTGTGGAGAATTGATATAATGTCTAGGTTCAGATATGTGAAAACCAAGGTTAGGATGAGGTGACGGCATAAGACCATGGCGTGTCCAAAGTGCTGGGTGTGCGGCCAGCTGTCTCCTTGTCTGTCTGGACGTCTGGCTTCAGGCTGTGTCAGGCAGAGCATGAGTGCCCAGAGCAGCCTATCCAGTTCGGGTACCGTCGAGGCCCGAGCAGGTTGATCCTCATCTGGGTTTTCTGGAGAGCCCCACAGGGAAACGTTTTTCTTCCGTTGGGCAGACACCGGGCTGGGTTTTGGTTCCGGAGTTCCTAGTCCGGAGGGCTTGTTTGCCAGGAGTGTGAGGAAGGAAGTCTGAAAACACAAGCTAGCGTGAGGTTTGGGACCGAGGTCACGGCATGCCCACTCTGCAGAGGCTGAATCGGGATCTCCTGCACTGAGGTCATGTAATCTATGAGACGTGCCTCAGGCTAGAGTTCTTGACCAGCATGGCCTCTTCCTGAAGGGTGTGGGGGCTTCATGAGGCCAGAAAGTTTTGCCTACGATGGGATTTGTGAACTGCTCCAAAACTGAAGGTTACCTTCTGCACGACAGTCGAGTCCTATTGGATGGTTCCAAGAGGCCCCATATGGAAAGACTCGAGAGCAGGTGTCTAAGCATGGATGCCTGGGAACGCCACCTCATATTCCCACTCTTTAGTCAGGACAAGGCAGGCTCAATCTGCGGGCTCCTGGGTGAGCTACCCAGAGGGGAGAGTTGAAATGGACTCTCCTGAAGATGAGTCCTACTGTGGCTTGGTGGCCTGGGAGACCTTGGAATGTGGAGGTGGCTCAGGGACTCTGCAGGATTCTCCAACATGAGGTGTTTGACACGGCTCCAACAAGGAAACTTCCCATGTGGAGACGAGACGGGTTCTGTTCCGTGCCTCAGGAAAGCCCCATACCCTGTTCTTCGAACCAAAGACTCTGAGGAGTGACACCTGGAAACCAAAGCAAGAGTTGAGTCTACGGCCTAAAGGCCTGTCCGGCTCAACCTTCTATCTCTGTTGTCATCTGTGTGCATGCATTCATGGATGTAGCTGCTCAGCTTGTGTCCGAATGCCCCTGTGAGTCCAGTGAGGCTCCCAGTAGTGGGATGTCCTCGGAGGCCTTGAGGTTTCTCATATTCTGGAGGTGTGTGGCCAAAGGAATGGACACAGTTTCCCAGGAGAGAGCAGGCACGGTCCTGTGGTATGGCTCCAGAGGACCCAGCCTAGAGGCTCTGTTTGCCAGGGCTGTGGGGACAGATGTCTGAAAAAGCAAACTTGGCTCAGCTAGGGGCCAATGTAATGGCAGGCCTGATCTCTAGTCCGTGAGTGGAGATCCTCTGGAAATCAAAGTAGGGCAAGTGGGAGGCAGTCATCAGGATTTTGTCTCTGGGTGTTGCGTTTACAGTGTCCGGTCAGGGTAGGGGTTGTCTCAGAGGCCGAGGAAGAGCCTTCCTCTCAGGGGATTGTCCAAGCTCCCAAGTGTTTGTGTTCATTCTGTGGGAATGAAGAGTACTGTTTTCTGCCACAGGGGACCCCCCAGGAGAGGGACTCTAGAGCACAGCAGTGGGTTCCCTCAACTGGAATACACACCATCTAGTTAGTCCTGGGTGCCTATGGGCATGGCAAGCCACATATGCGGGCTCTTGGTCCAGTCACTGAGAGGCGTTACTTGAATAAGGTACTCACGCTGAGGGTCACAATGTGTGTTTGTGCCCAAGGCGGCCCTCACGCTTGGGCGTGGCCTCATGGGCCATGCCGTTTTCTCCTACACTGAAGGTTTGACTCACTGCCAGCAGCAAGGTTTCTTGCCATGGGGAAGGAGGGGTTCTGACTTGTGCATAAGTTTCCCCCATGTGCAGGGAATCGAGATAAGGTCTAGGTTCCGATGACTGAAAACCCAGGTTGGGAATGGATGTTGGCCTAAGGCAGTGGCGGGTCCAATGTGCTGGGTGTGCAGCCAGCTGTGTCGGTGTCTGTTGGAAGGTCTGGGCTCAGGCTATTTGCGACAGAGCATCACTGTTTAAGGTAGCCTATGCAATTGGGGTGTTGCCGAGGGCCAAGCAGTTTGATCCTCATTTGGGGTTTCTGGGCAGCGGCATAGACAATGTTTTTCTCTTGGGAGGCAGGCACAGTGCTTCATTGTGGCCCCAGAATTCCCAGTAGGGAGGGTTTGTGGGCCAGGAGTGTGAGGACGGAAGTCTGAAAACACAAGCTAGTGTGAGGATTGGAACCAAGGGCAGAGCAGGCCCACTCTGCAGAGGCTGAATCAAAATCTCCTGCATCTGAAGTCAGGCTGAGGATCAGACGTTGGCTGAGGCTGGAGTATGTGTCCATGATGGCACCTTCATGAAGTGGGGGCCTCATGAGGCCAAGGAAGTTTTCCCACGCTGAGTTTGGAGGTCTCCCCAAACCACAAGGTTTCCTTCTGCGGGACATTCGAGTCCTGTTGCATGGCTCCAGGACATACCATATGGAAGGACTGGAGAGCAGGGTTCGAAGGATGGATCCCTGTACAGCATGCCTCGCATTCCCATTGCTATTAGCGACAAGATATGTTTGATCTGCTGCCTCTGGAACACGCGACCCAGGGGGCTGAGTTGAAATGGCCTCTCCTGAGGATGCATCATATTGTGCGTTTGGGTCCATGGAGACCTTGGAATGTGCTGGTTGTTCAGTGGCCCTGCGGAACTCTCCTACCTGAAGTGTTTGATACATCCCAGTAAGAAAGCTGCCCATGTGGAGATGAGAGAGGTTTGGTTTGGTGCCTCAGAAAAGCCCCATGTGCTGGTCTATGAAAACAGTCCTCTGAGAACGGAAACATGGAAACCAAAGCTAAGGTTCAGATTAGGGCCTGGGGGCCTGTCCATTTCAACCTTCTGTCTCTGGGGACACTGTCTGAGAGTCTAAGTGGAGATAGTTGCTCCGCTGGTGTCAGAGAGCCCCTCTTAGTCCAGGGGGGGCCTACCCTATTGATGGCCTCAGGGGCCTTGGAGCTTTTCCCTAACCTGTAGTGTGGTGGTCAATGGATTGGGCACACTTTCCTTGGAGAGGGCAGGCACAATCTTTCGCTGTGGCCCTAGTGGCCCTAGCCTGGAGGTGTGTGGGTCCAGGCTGTGGGCACAGAAGTCTGAATACACAAACTCAGCTTATGAGTGGCGCCTAGGGTATGGCAGGCCGGATGTACAGCCCGAGAGGGAGCTCCTGGGCCTCTGAAACAAGGGAGAGTGGGAGGCGTTCCTTCAGGCTTTTGTCTCTGGATGTTGTGTCCGGGATAGCCGTGGATTGGAGCGGTGGACTCAGGTACTGTGGACGAGTATCCCTCTCTGGGGATTTGTCCCAGCTCCCAAGAGTTTGGGGTCATTTTGTGGGAAGGGTGGAGTCGTGTTGTCTGGCTCATGGGTCTCTCCAAGAAAGGGATTCCAGAGCAGAGCTCCAGGTACGGGCGGGGCGACAGGAAAATTCAAACCGTGGTGAGGATTGGGTGCATAGGGGCATGGCAAGCCCCATATGTGGGCTCTTGGTCCAGGCCCTGACAGGCCTTTCTTTGACATGGGGCTCATGCTGAGGATCACAGTGTGAATTTGTGCCCAAGCAGCACTCAAGTTTGGGCGTGGCATCAGGGGCCATGAAGGTTTCTCCCACCCTGAAGGTGTGACTCCATGCCAAGAGCAAGCTTGACAGCCATGGGGAAGGGGGAGTTCTGATTTGTGCTTGCTATACCCAGCTGTGTGGAGAATTGATATAATGTCTAGGTTCAGATATCTGAAAACCAAGGTTAGGATGAGGTGACAGCATAAGACCATGGCGTGTCCGAAGTGCTGGGTGTGCGGCCAGCTGTCTCCTTGTCTGTCTGGACGTCTGGCTTCAGGCTGTGTCAGGCAGAGCATGAGTGCCCAGAGCAGCCTATCCAGTTCGGGTACCGTCGAGGCCCGTGCAGGTTGATCCTCATCTGGGTTTTCTGGAGAGCCCTTCAGGGAAACGTTTTTCTTCCGTTGGGCAGACACTGGGCTGGGTTTTGGTTCTGGAGTTCCTAGTCCGGAGGGCTTGTTTGCCAGGAGTGTGAGGAAGGAAGTCTGAAAACACAAGCTAGCGTGAGGTTTGGGACCGAGGTCACGGCATGCCCGCTCTGCAGAGGCTGAATCGGGATCTCCTGCACTGAGGTCATGTCAACTATGAGACGTGCCTCAGGCTAGAGTTCTTGTCCAGCATGGCCTCTTCCTGAAGGGTGTGGAGGCTTCATGAGGCCAGAAAGTTTTGCCTACGATGGGATTTGTGAACTGCTCCAAAACTGAAGGTTACCTTCTGCACGACAGTCGAGTCCTATTGGATGGTTCCAAGAGGCCCCATATGGAAAGACTCGAGAGCAGGTGTCTAAGCTGGATGCCTGGGAACGCCACCTCATATTCCCACTCTTTAGTCAGGACAAGGCAGGCTCAATCTGCGGGCTCCTGGGTGAGCTACCCAAAGGGGAGAGTTGAAATGGACTCTCCTGAAGATGAGTCCTACTGTGGCTTGGTGGCCTGGGAGACCTTGGAATTTGGAGGTGGCTCAGGGACTCTGCAGGATTCTCCAACATGAGGTGTTTGACACGGCTCCAACAAGGAAACTTCCCATGTGGAGACGAGAGGAGTTCTGTTCCGTGCCTCAGGAAAGCCCCATACCCTGTTCTTCGAACCAAAGCCTCTGAGGAGTGACACCTGGAAACCCAAGAAAGAGTTGAGACTACGGCCTAAAGGCCTGTCCGGCTCAACCTTCTATCTCTGTTGTCATCTGTGTGCATGCATTCATGGATGTAGCTGCTCAGCTTGTGTCCGAATGCCCCTGTGAGTCCAGTGAGGCTCCCAGTAGTGGGATGTCCTCGGAGGCCTTGAGGTTTCTCATATTCTGGAGGTGTGTGGCCAAAGGAATGGACACAGTTTCCCAGGAGAGAGCAGGCACGGTCCTGTGGTATGGCTCCAGAGGACCCAGCCTAGAGGCTCTGTTTGCCAGGGCTGTGGGGACAGATGTCTGAAAAAGCAAACTTGGCTCAGCTAGGGGCCAATGTAATGGCAGGCCTGATCTCTAGTCCGTGAGGGGAGATCCTCTGGAAATCAAAGTAGGGCAAGTGGGAGGCAGTCATCAGGATTTTGTCTCTGGGTGTTGCGTTTACAGTGTCCGGTCAGGGTAGGGGTTGTCTCAGAGGCCGAGGAAGAGCCTTCCTCTCAGGGGATTGTCCAAGCTCCCAAGTGTTTGTGTTCATTCTGTGGGAATGAAGAGTACTGTTTTCTGCCACAGGGGACCCCCCAGGAGAGGGACTCTAGAGCACAGCAGTGGGTTCCCTCAACTGGAATACACACCATCTAGTTAGTCCTGGGTGCCTATGGGCATGGCAAGCCACATATGCGGGCTCTTGGTCCAGTCACTGAGAGGCGTTACTTGAATAAGGTACTCACGCTGAGGGTCACAATGTGTGTTTGTGCCCAAGGCGGCCCTCACGCTTGGGCGTGGCCTCATGGGCCATGCCGTTTTCTCCTACACTGAAGGTTTGACTCACTGCCAGCAGCAAGGTTTCTTGCCAGGGGGAAGGAGGGGTTCTGACTTGTGCATCAGGTTCCCCCCTGTGCAGGGATTAGAGATAAGGTCTAGGTTCCGATGACTGAAAACCCAGGTTGGGAATGGATGGTGGCCTAAGGCAGTGGCAGGTCCAATGTGCTGGGTGTGCAGCCAGCTGTGTCGGTGTCTGTTGGAAGGTCTGGGCTCAGGCTATTCGCGACAGAGCATCACTGTTTAAGGTAGCCTATGCAATTGGGGTGTTGCCGAGGGCCAAGCAGATTGATCCTCATTTGGGGTTTCTGGGCAGCGTCATAGACAATGTTTTTCTCTTGGGAGGCAGGCACAGTGCTTCATTGTGGCCCCAGAATTCCCAGTAGGGAGGGTTTGTGGGCCAGGAGTGTGAGGACGGAAGTCTTAAAACACAAGCTAGTGTGAGGATTGGAACCAAGGGCAGAGCAGGCCCACTCTGCAGAGGCGGAATCAAAATCTCCTGCATCTGAAGTCAGGCTGAGGATCAGACGTTGGCTGAGGCTGGAGTATGTGTCCATGATGGCACCTTCATGAAGTGGGGGCCTCATGAGGCCAAGGAAGTTTTCCCACGCTGAGTTTGGAGGTCTCCCCAAACCACAAGGTTTCCTTCTGCGGGACATTCGAGTCCTGTTGCATGGCTCCAGGACATACCATATGGAAGGACTGGAGAGCAGGGTTCGAAGGATGGATCCCTGTACAGCATGCCTCGCATTCCCATTGGCTATTAGCGACAAGATATGTTTGATCTGCTGCCTCTGGAACACGCGACCCAGGGGGCTGAGTTGAAATGGCCTCTCCTGAGGATGCGTCATAATGTGCGTTTGGGTCCATGGAGACCTTGGAATGTGCTGGTTGTTCAGTGGCCCTGCGGAACTCTCCTACCTGAAGTGTTTGATACATCCCAGTAAGAAAGCTGCCCATGTGGAGATGAGAGATGTTTGGTTTGGTGCCTCAGAAAAGCCCCATGTGCTGGTCTACGAAAACAGTCCTCTGAGAACGGAAACATGGAAACCAAAGCTAAGGTTCAGATTAGGGCCTGGGGGCCTGTCCATTTCAACCTTCTGTCTCTGGGGACACTGTCTGAGAGTCTAAGTGGAGATAGTTGCTCCGCTGGTGTCAAAGAGCCCCTCTTAGTCCAGGGGGCCTACCCTATTGATGGCCTCAGGGGCCTTGGAGCTTTGCCCTAACCTGTAGTGTTGTGGTCAATGGATTGGGCACACTTTCCTTGGAGAGGGCAGGCACAATCTTTCGCTGTGGCCCTAGAGGCCCTAGCCTGGAGGTGTGTGGGTCCAGGCTGTGGGCACAGAAGTCTGAATACACAAACTCAGCTTCGGAGTGGCGCCTAGGGTTTGGCAGGCCCGATGTACAGCCCGAGAGGGAGCTCCTGGGCCTCTGAAACAAGGGCGAGTGGGAGGCGTTCCTTCAGGCTTTTGTCTCTGGATGTTGTGTCCGGGATAGCCGTGGATTGGAGCGGTGGCCTCAGGTACTGTGGACGAGTATCCCTCTCTGGGGATTTGTCCCAGCTCCCAAGAGTTTGGGGTCATTTTGTGGGAAGGGTGGAGTCGTGTTGTCTGGCTCATGGGTCTCTCCAAGAAAGGGATTCCAGAGCAGAGCTCCAGGTACGGGCGGGTTGACTGGAAAATTCAAACCGTAGTGAGGATTGGGTGCATAGGGGCTTGGCAAGCCCCATATGTGGGCTCTTGGTCCAGGCCCTGACAGGCCTTTCTTTGACATGGGGCTCATGCTGAGGGTCACAGTGTGAATTTGTTCCCAATCAGCACTCACGTTTGGGCGTGGCATCAGGGGCCATGAAGGTTTCTCCCACCCTGAAGGTGTGACTCCATGCCAAGAGCAAGCTTGACAGCCATGGGGAAGCAGGACTTCTGTTTTGTGCTTGCGATACCCAGCTGTGTGGAGAATTGATATGATGTCTAGGTTCAGATATCTGAAAACCAAGGTTAGGAAGAGGTGACGGCATAAGACCATGGCGTGTCCGAAGTGCTGGGTGTGTGGCCAGCTGTCTCCTTGTCTGTCTGGACGTCTGGCTTCAGGCTGTGTCAGACAGAGCATGAGTGCCCAGAGCAGCCTATCCAGTTCGGGTACCGTCGAGGCCCGAGCAGGTTGATCCTCATCTGGGTTTTCTGGAGAGCCCCACAGGGAAACGTTTTTCTTCCGTTGGGCAGACACTGGGCTGGGTTTTGGTTCTGGAGTTCCTAGTCCAGAGGGCTTGTTTGCCAGGAGTGTGAGGAAGGAAGTCTGAAAACACAAGCTAGCATGAGGTTTGGGACCGAGGGCACGGCAGGCCCACTCTGCAGAAGCTGAATCGAGATCTCCTGAACTGAGGTCATGTCAACTATGAGACGTGCCTCAGGCTAGAGTTTTTGTCCAGCATGGCCTCTTCCTGAAGGTTGTGGGGGCTTCATGAAGCCAGGGAGGTTTGCCTACCATGGGATTTGTGAACTACTCCAAACCTCAAGATTTCCTTCTTCACGACAGTCGAGTCCTATTGGATGGTTCCAAGAGGCCCCATATGGAAAGACTCGAGAGCAGGTGTCTAAGCATGGATGCCTGGGAACGCCACCTCATATTCCCACTCTTTAGTCAGGACAAGGCAGGCTCAATCTGCAGGCTCCTGGGTGAGCTACCTAGAGGGGAGAGTTGAAATGGACTCTCCTGAAGATGAGTTCTACTGTGGCTTTGTGGCCTGGGAGACCTTGGAATGTGGAGGTGGCTCAGGGACTCTGCAGGGTTTTCCAAACTGAGGTGTTTGACACAGCTCCAACAAGGAATCTTCCCATGTGGAGACGAGAGGAGTTCTGTTCAGTGCCTCAGGAAAGCCCCATATCCTGTTCTTCGAAACAAAGCCTCTGAGGAGTAACACCTGGAACCAAAGCAAGAGTTGAGATTAGGGCCTAAGGGCCTGTCCGGCTCAACCTTCTATCTCTGTTGACATCTGTGTGCATGCCTTCGTGGAGGTAGCTTCTCAGCTTGTGTCCGAATGCCCCTGTGTGTCCAGGGAGGCTCCCAGTAGTGGGATGTCCTCGGGGGCCTTGAGTTTTCTCATATTCTGGAGGTGTGTGGCAAAGGAATGGAAACAGTTTCCCAGGAGAGAGCAGGCACGGTCCTGTGGTATGGCTCCAGAGGACCCAGCCTAGAGGCTCTGTTTGCCAGGGCTGTGGGGACTGATGTCTGAAAGAGCAAACTTGGCTCAGGTAGGGGCCAAGGTAATGGCAGGCCTGATCTCCAGTCCGTGATGGGACATCCTCTGGATATCA
Organism: Mustela nivalis; assembly: GCF_964662115.1. NCBI lineage: Eukaryota > Metazoa > Chordata > Mammalia > Carnivora > Mustelidae > Mustela > Mustela nivalis. Next base: position 62,915 of record NW_028135186.1, read on the forward strand.
AAGGAGGGCAAGTGGGAGGCAGTCGCTCAGGCTTTTGTCTCTGGGTTTTGCGTTCACAGTGTCCGGTCAGGGTAGGGGTTGCCTCAGGGTCCGAGGAAGGGCCTTCCTCTCGGGGGATTGTCCAAGCTCCCAAGTGTTTGGGTTCATTCTGTGGGAAGTGAAGAGTACTGTTTTCTGCCACAAAGGACCTCCCAGGAGAGGGACTCTAGAGCACAGCAGTGGGTTCCCTCAACTGGAATACACACCATCTAGTTATTCCTGGGTGACTATGGGCATGGCAAGGACTATATGCAGGATCTTCGTCCCGAACCTGACATGCCTTTCTTTGTCATGGGGCTCATGCTAGGGTCACAGTGTGCATTTGTGCCCAAGCAGCACTCATGTTTGGGCGTGGCATCAGGGGCCATGAAGGGTTCCCCACGTGAAGGTGTGACTCCATGCGAAGAACAAGCATTACAGCCATGTGGAAGGCAGAGTTCTGATTGTGATTCCGATACTCAAACTCAGCTTTGGGGACATCGGTATGGCAGGCCCAATCTACAAACCATGAGAAGAACTCATGAAGATTTGAATATAGAGTGAGTCTGAGGCGCTTGCTCAGGCATTTGTCTCTGCAATTTGTATCAGCGATCTCCGTGGAATGTCGGGGATGCCTCATGGGCCATGGACGAATCTACCTCTATGATGATTTCGCCGGATTCCCAATTATTTTTCGTCAATCTGTGGGATGGGAAGCATCCTTTCAGTTTTGTTACCTCAGGTGACCCACGAAAAGAGGGATTCCAAAGCAAAGCCGTGGGGAAGACTGAAGGGACCACCTGAACTATGGTTAAAAATTGGGTCCTAGGGGCATGGCAAGCCCAATATGCTATCTCTTCATCCAGCCACTGAGAGGCCTTACTTGAGGACTTTGGTCAGGCTGAGGGTCACAATGTGTGTTTGTGAGCAATGTAGCCTGCGAGCATGGAGGGGCCTCATGGGCAACACTGGATTCAACTACACTGAATGTTGGACAACATGCCAACCACAAGGTTTCTTGCCATGGGGAAGGAGTTCTGATTTCTGCATCAGGATCAACCCTGGGCAGTGATTGGAGATAAGGTCTAGAATCTAAAGCCTGAAAACCGAGGTTGGGAAGAGATGACAACCTAAGGCCATGGCGGCTCGATGTGCTCAGTGTGCAGCAAGCTGTCTGGTTGGGGCCAGGAAGTCCAGGCTCAGGCTGTGTCAGAAAGGGCATTAGTGCCGTGGTCAGCCTATATGTTCGGGGTACAGCCAAGGTAGGTGCAGGTTGATCCTCACTTGGGGTTACTGGGTAGCCCCAGAGGACAATGTTTTTCTTCTAGAGGGCAGGCAGAGTGCTGCATTGTAGTTCTGGATTGCCAAACTGGAGGGCTTGTGGGCCAGTAGTCTGAGGACAGAAGTCTGAGAACACAAGCTCGGCTTAGGTTTCTGGTTGAGGACATGGCACGCAGAATCTACAGACCGGAATCGAGATCTCGTGCATCTGAAGTCAGGGCGAGGATCAGACGATCGCTCAGGTTGGAGTTTCTGTCCCTTATGGCCCCTTCATGAAGGGGGAGCATCACAAGGCCATGGGGGTTGTCCCACGATGGGATTTGTGAGAAGCTCCAAACTGCAAAGTGTCTTCTACAGGATAATTGAGACCTGTTGATTGGCTCCAGGCCAATGATTCTGAGCAGGGTTCTAAGGATGGATCGCTGGGTAGCCCACCTCGCATTCCAATTGTCTCCTAGCAACAAGACAGGTTAGATCCTCTGGATCTGGGGGAGCAACGGAGGAGGCTGAGTTGAAATGGACTCTCCTGGGGTTGGGTCCTAGCGTGCTTTGGTGTGTATCGAGACCTTGGAATGAAGCGGTGGCACTGGGGCCCTAAAGGGTTCTCCAAAACAGAGGCTTTGACAGAGCTCCAACGTGCTAGTTTCCCATGTGTAGATGAGATGTTTTCTGATGGGTGAGTCAAGAAACAGCTATATGCTGCTTTTGAAATCCAGGCCTCTGAGGAGAGATGCCTGGAAACCAAAGCAATGGATCTGATTAGTGCCTAGGGGTCTGTTCTTTCCTTTTTACCTCTGGGGACATCTGTCTATGGGTCTGAGTGCAGGTAGGTGCACAGATGGGCTCAGATTGCCCCTGTTTTTCCTGGGAAGCCAGCCCTAGTAAGATGGATCAGGTATTGGGTGTTTATTCTATTAGAAGGGTTGTGGCCATTGGAAATGGCAAACACATTTCCCTTACAGAGGGCAAGTACAGTCCTCAGGCTTGGCTCCAGGGGCCTGATCCTGTAGGTTGTGTAGGCCAGGGCTGTTTGGACAGTTGTCTGAAAACACAACCTCGGCTTATGTTTCCGGTCATAGTTATGGCAGGACTGATCTACAGACCATGAGGAGAACTCATCGGGATTTGAAAAAGAGCAAGTGTGAGGCTCTTGCTCAAGTTTTTGTCTCTGGATATCGTGTCACTCACGGTGGTGAAATTTCTGGGTGACTTCATGGGAAATGGATGAGTCTTACTCTCTGGTGGTTTGGCCCCGTCCAAAGAGTTTGGGATCATTCTGTGGGATGGAAAACGTCCGTTTTGTTGTTGTTGTTGTTTTCTTTTTTAACCTCAGGTGTCCCAACAAATGAGGGATTCCAGACTAGAGCCCTGGGGAGGAGCAACTGGACAATCAGAAATCTGGTTAAAAATTAGGGCCTAGGGACATGTCAAGCCCAATATGACATCTAATAGTCCAGCCACTGAGAGGACTTACTAGAGGAGAAGACTCATGCTGAGGGTCACAATGCGTGTTTATGACCCCGTCGCACTCAAGAATGGGCGGGGCCTCAGAGTGAATGCTGGTTTCTTCTACTCTGACCATTGGACAATGTGCCAACCACAAGGTTTCTTGCCATGGGTAAGGCGGAGTTCTGATTTCTGCATCACACTCACCCCTGGGCAGTGATAGGCCATAAGGTCTCGGTTCTGAAGCCTGAAAACTGAAGTAGGGAAGAGATGAAGACCTAAGGCCATGGCGGGTCTTATGTGCTCAGTGTGCTGTCAGCTTTCTGGGGGTTGGTCTGAGGTCCGGGCTCAGGTTGTGTCCGACAATGGTTTAGTGCCCACGTTAGACTATATAATTTGGGTAAAGTCGAGTGCTGTGTAGGTTTATTCTCATTTAAGGTGCCTGGGCAGCTCATGAAGCAATAATTTTTTTCTACAGGGCAGGCAGAGTGCTGCACTGTGGGTCCAGAATTGCCAAACTTGAGGGCTTCGGGGCCAGGGGTGTGAGGACGGAAGTCTGAGAAGACAAGCTAGACTTGGTTTCAGGGCGAGGGCATGGCAGGTACCCCCTTCAGATCTGAACCAATATCTCATGCATCTGAAGTCAGGCGAGGATCAGACGTTGGCTCAAGTTGAAGTTTCTGTGCATGACGGCCGCTTCATGAAGGGAGCGGAATCTCGAGGCCATTGAGGTTTTCCCACGTTGGGAGTTGTGGGATGCCCCCTTCAAGGATTCCTTCTGCGGAACAATTGAGACCTGTTGGACAGCTCCAGGACATCCCATACAGAATGACTCCAGAGCACCCTTCGAGGATGGATGCCTGGGAAGCCCGCCTCGCATTCCAATTGTCTCCTAGCAACAAGACAGTTTAGATCTGATGGCTCTGCGGGAGCAACCGGGGTGGCTGAGTTGAAATGGACTTTCCTGAGGATCGGTCCTAATTGGTTTTTATGTCCATGAGGGCCTTGGAATGGGGCGACGGCACCGGGACCATGAAGTACTCTCCTAAGCTTTTGACATAGCTCCCATGCACAGGTTTCCTTGTGGAGACGAGATGAGTTCTGATGGGTGCCTCAGGAAAACCCCTATGCTCGTATTGGAATCAGGCTTTTGAGGAGACATGCCTGTAAACCAAAGCAATGGATCCTATTATGGCCTAGGGTCCTGTCTGGTTCAATCTTCTTCTCTGGGAACATCCATCTATGGTATGAGTGGAGGTCGATTCAGCTGGTGTCAGACAGCCCTGGTTTCTTCCGGGCGACCTACACTATTGGGATGGCCTCAGGGACTTTGGAGGTTTCTCCTAATTTGTACGATTTTGGACCATGGAATGGGCAGAATTCCCATGGATTGGTAGGCACAGTCCTAATGTGTGGCTCCAGGCGCCCAGCCTGGAGGGTGTGTGACCCAAGACTTTGAGGACAGAAGTCTGAAAACACAAACTCACCTTAGGTTTGGGGACGTAGGTATGGCAGGCCCTATCTACAAACCATGAGAAGAACTCTTCAGGATATGAAGAAAGTGCGAGTCTGAGGCGTTTGCTCAGGCTTTTGTCTCTGGATTTTGTATCAGCGATGACCGTGGAATGTCGGGGAGGCCTCATGGGCCATGGACGAATCTTCCTCTCTGAGGATTTGGCCCGATTCCCAATTGCTTTTCGTCAATCTGTGGTATGGGAGGTCTCCTTTCAGGTTTGTTACCTCAGGTGTACCACCAAAAGAGGAATTCCAAAGCAAAGCCGTGGGGAAGACTGAAGGGACAACCCGAACTCTGGTTAAAAATTGGGGCCTACGGGCATGGCAAGCCCAATATGCTATCTCTTCATCCAGCCACTGAGTGGCCTTACTTGAGGACTGGGCTCAGCCTGAGGGTCACAATGTGTGTTTGTGAACAATGTGGCCTGCGAGCATGGGCGGGGCCTCATGGGCCACACTGGTTTCAACTACACTAAACGTTGGACAACTAGCCAACCACAAGGTTTCTTGCCATGGGGAAGGAGTTCTGATTTCTGCATCACCTTCAACCCTGGGCAGTGATTGGAGATAAGGTCTAGGTTCTGAATCCTGAAAACTGAGGTTGGGAAGAGATGACGACCTAAGGCCATGGCGGCTCGATGTGCTCAGTGTGGGGACAGCTGTCTGGGAGGGGCCAGGGGTTCCAGGATCAGGCTGTGTCAGAAAGGGCATTAATGCCCTGGTCAGCCTATGTATTTGGGGTACAGCCAAGGTCGGTGCAGGTTGATCCTCATTTGGGATGACTGGGTAGCCCCAGAGGACAATGTTTTTCTTCTGGAGGGCCGGCAGAGTGCTGCATTGTAGTTCTGGATTGCCAAACTGTAGGGCTTGTGGGCCAGTAGTCTGACGACAAAAGTCTGAGAACACAAGCTAGGCTTAGGTTTCTGGGTGAGGCCATGGAAGGCACAATCTACAGACCTGAATCGAGATCTCGTGCATCTGAAGTCAGGGCGAGGATCAGATGATCGCTCAGGTTGGAGTTTCTGTAGCTGATGGCCTCTTCATGAATGGGGGGTCATCACGAGGCCATGGGTGCTTTCCAACGATGGGAGTTGTGAGAAGCTCCAAACTGCAGAGAGTCTTCTGCAGGACAATTGAGACCTGTTGTTTGGCTCCAAGCCAATGATTCTGAGCAGGGTTCTAAGGAGGGATGGCTGGGTAGCCCACCTCGCATTCCAATTGTCTCCTAGCAACAAGACAGGTTAGATCTCCTGGATCTGTGGGGAGCAACCGAGGATGCTGAGTTGAAATGGACACCCCAGTGATGGGTCCTAACGTGCTTTTGTGTCTATGGAGACCTTGGAATGAAGCGGTGGCACTGGGGCCCTAAAGGTTTCTCCCCAAACAGAGGCTTTGACACAGCTCCAACGTGCAAGTTTCCCATGTGTAGATGAGATGTTTTCTGATGGGTGAGTCACGAAACAGCTATATGCTGCTTTTGAAATCCAGGCCTCTGAGGAGAGATGCCTGGAAACCAAAGCAATGGATCTGATTAGTGCCTAGGGGCCTGTTCTTTTCTTTTTACCTCTGGGGACATCTGTCTATGGGTCTGAGTGCAGGTAGGTGCTCAGTTGGGCTCAGATTGCCCCTGTTTCCACCACTATTGAGATGGATCAGGGACTTTGGAGGTTTATCCTATTAGAAGGTTTGTTGCCATTGGAATGGGCACACACAATTCCCTTGGAGAGGGCAAGTACAGTCCTCAGGTTAGGCTCCAGGGGCCTGAGCCAGTAGGTTGTGTAGGACAGGGCTGTTTGGTCAGTTCTCTGAAAACGCAAACTCGGCTTATGTTTCGGGTCATAGGTATGGCAGGACTGATCTACAGACCATGAGGACAACTCTTCGGGATTGGAAAGAAGGGCGAGTGTGAGGCTCCTGCTCAAGTGTTTGTCTCTGGATATCGTGTCACTCATGGTCGTGGAATTTCTGTGTGACTTCATGGGAAATGGACGAGTCTTACTTTCTGGTTGTTTGGCCCCGTCAAAGAGTTTGGGGTCATTTTTGGGCTGGAAGAAGTCCGTTTTTTTTTTGTTGTTGTTGTTTTTTTTCTTTTTTAACCTCAGGTGTCACACCAAATGAGGGATTCCAGAGTAGAGCCCTGGGGAGGGGCGACTGGACAATCAGAAATCTGGTTAAACATTGGGAGTTGGGACATGTCAAGCCCATTATGACATCTAATGGTCCAGCCGCTGAGAGGACTTACTAGAGGACAGGACTCATGCTGAAAGTCACAATGTTTGTGTATGCCCTCGTCGCACTCAAGAATGGGCGGGGCCTCAGGGTGAATGCTGGTTTCTCCTACACTTAAAGTTGGACAACGTGCCAACCACAAGGGTTCTTGCCATGGGTAAAGAGGAGTTTTGATTTCTACATCACACTCACCCCTGGGCTGTGATTGGAGATAAGGTCTCGGTTCTGAAGCCTGAAAACTGAGGTAGGGAAGAGATGATGACCTAAGGCCATGGCGGGTTTTATGTGCTCAGTGTGCGGTCAGCTTTCTGGGTGTTGGTCAGGAGGTCCGGGCTCAGGTTGTGTTTGACAGTGCATTAGTGCCCAGGTTAGACTATAATTTGGGTAAAGTTGAGTGCTGTGTAGGTTTACCCTCATTTAAGGTGCCTGGGCAGCTCATGACGCAATAATTTTTTTTTCTAGAGGGCAGGCAGAGTGCTGCATTTTGGGTCCGGAATTGCCAAACTTGAGGGCTTCGGAACCAGGAGTGTGAGGACGGAAGTCTGAGAAGACAAGCTAGACTTGGGTTTCAGGGCGAGGGCACGGCATGTACCCCCTGCAGATCTGAAAAATATCTCATGCATCTGAAGTCAGGGCAAGGATCAGACTTTGGCTCAGGTTGGAGATTCTGAGCATGACGGCCGCTTCTTGAAGGGAGCGGAATCTCGATTTCATTGAGGTTTTTCCACGTTGGGAGTTGTGGGATGCCCCCTTCAAGGATTCCTACTGCAGGACAATTAAGACCTCTTGGACAGCTCCAGGACATCCCATATGGAATGACTCCAGAGCACCGTTCGCGGATGGATGCCTGGGAAGCCCGCCTCGCATTCCAATTGTCTCCTAGCAACAAGACAGTTTAGATCTGATGGCTCTGCCGGAGCAACCGGGGTGGCTGAGTTGAAATGGACTTTCCTGAGGATGGGTCCTAATGTGTTTTTGTGTCCATGAGGGCCTAGGAATGGGGCGGTGGCACCGGGACCCTGAAGTACTCTCCTAAGCTTTGGACATGGCTCCCATGCACAGGTTTCCTTGTGGAGACGAATGAGTTCTGATGGGTGCCTCAGGAAAACGCCTATGCTCGTATTGGAATCAGGCTTTTGAGGACACATGCCTGTAACCCAAAGCAATGGATCCTATTATGGCCTAGGGTCCTGTCTGGTTCAATCTTCTTCTCTGGAGACATCCATCTATGGTATGAGTGGAGGTCGATTATCAGCTGGTGTCAGACAGCCCTTGTTTGTTCTGGGCGACCTACACTATTGGGTTGGCCTCAGGGACTTTGGAGGTTTCTCCTAATTTGTACGATTTTGGACCATGGAATAGGCAGAATTCCCATGGATTGGTAGGCACAGTCCTAATGTGTGGCTCCAGGGGCCCAGCCTGGAGGTTGTGTGGCCCAAGACTTTGAGGAAACAAGTCTGAAAACACAAACTCAGCTTAGTTTTTGGGACGTAGGTATGTCAGGCCCGATCTACAAACCATGAGAAGAACTCTTCAGGATATGAAGAAAGTGCTAGTCTGAGGCGCTTGCTCAGACTTTTGTCTCTGGATTTTGTATCAGCGATGGCCATGGAATGTCGGGGAGGCCTCATGGACCATGGACGAATCTTCCCCCTGAGGATTTGGCCTGATTCCCAATTGCTTTTCGTCAATCTGTGGGATGGAAGGACTCATTTCAGTTTTGTTACCTCAGGTGTCCTACCAAAAGAAGAATTCCAAAGCAAAGCCGTGGGGAAGACTGAAGGGACAACCTGAACTATGGTTAAAAATTGGGGCCTATGGGCATGGCAAGCCCAATATGCTATCTCTTCATCCAGCCACTGAGTGGCCTTACTTGAGGACTGGGCTCAGCCTGAGGGTCACAATGTGTGTTTGTGACCAATGTGGCCCGTGAGCATGGGCGGGGCCTCATGGTCCACACTGGTTTCAACTACACTGAACGTTGGACAACATGCCAACCACAAGGTTTCTTGCCATGGGGAAGGTGTTCTTATTTCTGCATCACCTTCAACCCTGGGCAGTGATTGGAGATAAGGTCTAGGTTCTGAAACCTGTAAACTGAGGTTGGGAAGAGATGACGACCTAAGGCCATGGCGGCTCGATGTGTTCAGTGTGCGGGCAGCTGTCTGGAAGGGGCCAGGGGGTCCAGGCTCAGGCTGTGTCAAAAAGGGCATTAGTGCCCTGGTCAGCCTATGTATTTGGGGTACAGCCAAGGTCGGTGCAGGTTGATCCTCATTTGGGGTTACTGGGTAGCCCCAGAGGACAATGTTTTTTTCTGGAGGGCCGACAGAGTGCTGCATTGTTGTTCTGGATTGCCAAACTGGAAAGCTTGTGGGCCAGTAGTCTGACGACAAAAGTCTGAGAACACAAGCAAGGTTTAGGTTTCTGGGTCAGGCCATGGCAGGCACAATCTACAGACCTGAATCGAGATCTCGTGCATCCGAAGTCAGGGCGAGGATCAGACGATCGCTCAGGTTGGAGTTTCTGTCCCTATTGGGCCCTTCATCAATGGGGGGGGGGGCATCACGAGGCCACGGGGGTTTTCCCACGATGGGAGTTGTGAGAAGCTCCAAACTGAAGAGAGTCTTCTGCAGGACAATTGAGACCTGTTGTTTGGCTCCAGGCCAATGATTCTGAGCAGGGTTCTAAGGATGGATGGCTGGGTAGCCCTCCTCGCATTCCAATTGTCTCCTAGCAACAAGACAGGTTAGATCTCCTGGATCTGTGGGGAGCAACCGAGGACGCTGAGTTGAAATGGACACCCCTGGGGATGGGTGCTAACGTGCTTTTGTGTCTATGGAGACCTTGGAATTAAGCGGTGGCCTTGGGGCCCTGAAGGGTTCTCCTAAATAGAGGCTTTGACACAGCTCCAACGTGCAAGTTTCCCATGTGTAGATGAGATGTTTTCTGATGGGTGAGTCAAGAAACAGCTAGATTCTGCTTTGGGAAATCCAGGCCTCTGAGGAGAGATGCCTGGAAACCAAAGCAATGGATCTGATTAGTGCCTAGGGTCCTGTTCTTTCCTTTTTACCTACGGGGACATCTGCTATGGGTCTGAGTGGAGGTAGGTGCTCAGTTGGGCTCAGATTGCCCATGTTTTTCCCGGGAAGCCACCATTATTGAGATGGATCAGGGACTTTGGAGGTTTATTCTATTAGAAGGGTTGTGGCCATTGGAATGGGCACACACAATTCCCTTGGAGAGGGCCAGTAATGTCCTCAGGTTTGGCTCCAGGGGCCTGAGCCTGTAGGTTGTGTAGGCCAGGGCTGTTTGTACAGTTGTCTGAAAACACAAACTCGGCTTATGTTTCAGGTCATAGGTATGGCAGGACTGATCTACAGAAGATGAGGAGAACTCTTCGGGATTTGAAAGAAGGGCGAGTGTGAGGCTCCTGTTCAAGTTTTTGTCTCTGGATATCGTGTCACTCATGCTCGTGGAATTTCTGAGTGACTTCATGGGAAATGGACGAGTCTTACTCTCAGGTGTTTTGGCCCCGTCCAAAGAGTTTGGTGTCATTCTGTGGGCTGGAAGAAGTCCTTTTTTTTTGTTGCTGTTGTTGTTGTTTTCTTTTTTAACTTCAGGTTTCCCACCAAATGAGGGATTCCAGAGTATGTATGCCCTCATCGCACTCAAGAATGGGCGGGGCCTCAGAGTGAATGCTGGTTTCTCCTACACTGAATGTTGGACAACGTGCCAACCACAAGGGTTCCTGCCATGGGTAAGGAGGATTTCTGATTTCTGCATCACACTCACACCTGGGCAGTGACTGGAGATAAGGTCTCGGTTCTGAAGCCTGAAAACTGAGGTAGGGAAGAGATGATGACCTAAGGCCATGGCGGGTTTTATGTGCTCAGTGTGCGGTCAGCTTTCTGGGTGTTGGTCAGGAGGTCCGGGCTCAGGTTGTGTTCGACAGTGCATTAGTGCCCAGGTTAGACTATATAATTTGGGTAAAGTCGAGTGCTGTGTAGGTTTACCCTCATTTAAGGTGCCTGGGCAGCTCATGAGGCAATAATTTTTTTTCTAGAGGGCAGGCAGAGTGCTGCATTGTGAGTCCGGAATTGCCAAACTTGAGGGCTTCGGGGCCAGGAGTGTGAGGACGGAAGTCTGAGAAGACAAGCTAGACTTGTGTTACAGGGCGAGGGCACGGCAGGTACCCCCTGCAGATCTGAACCAATATCTCATGCATCTGAAGTAGGGCGAGGATCAGACGTTGGCTCAGGTTGGAGTTTCTGTGCATGATGGCCGCTTCATGAAGGGAGCGGAATCTCGAGGCCATTGAGGTTTTCCCACGTTGGGAGTTGTGGGATGCCCCCTAAAAGGATTCCTTCTGCGGGACAATGGAGACCTGTTGGACAGCTCCAGGACATCCCATATGGAATGACTCCAGAGCACCATTCGCGGATGGATGCCTGGGAAGCCCGCCTCGCATTCCAATTGTCTCCTAGCAACAAGACAGTTTAGATCTGATGGCTCTGCCGGAGTGCCGGGGTGTCTGAGTTGAAATGGACTTTCGTGAGGATGGTTCCTAATGTGTTTTTGTGTCCAAGAGGGCCTTGGAATGGGGCGGTGGCACCGGGATCCTGAAGTACTCTCCTAAGCTTTGGACATGGCTCCCATGCACAGGTTTCCTTGTGGAGATGAGATGAGTACTGATGGGTGCCTCAGGAAAACACATATGCTCGTATTGGAATCAGGCTTTTGAGGACACATGCCTGTAACCCAAAGCAATGGATCCTATTATGGCCTAGGGTCCTGTCTGGTTCAATCTTCTTCTCTGGAGACATCCATCTATGGTATGAGTGGTGGTCGATTATCAGCTGGTGTCAGACAGCCCTTGTTTTTTCTGGGCGACCTACACTATTGGGTTGGCCTCAGGGATTTTGGAGGTTTCTCCTAATTAGTACGATTTTGGACCATGGAATGGGCAGAATTCCCATGGATTGGTAGGCACAGTCCGAATGTGTGGCTCCAGGGGCCCCGGCTGGAGGGTGTGTGGCCCAAGACTTTGAGGACAGAATTCTGAAAACACAAACTCAGCTTAGGTTTGGGGACGTAGGTATGGCAGGCCCGATCGACAAACCATGAGAAGAACTCTTCAGGATATGAAGAAAGTGCGAGTATGAGGCGCTTGCTCAGGCTTTTGTCTCTGGATTTTGTATCAGCGATGGCCGTGGAATGTCGGGGAGGCCTCATGGGCCATGGACGAATCTTCCTCTCTGAGGATTTGGCCGGATTCGCAATTGCTTTTCGTCAATCTGTGGGATGGGAGGACTCATTTCAGTTTTGTTACCTCAGGTGTCCCACCAAAAGAGGAATTCCAAAGCCATGCCGTGGGGAAGATGGAAGGGACACCCCGAACTATGGTTCAAAATTGGGGCCTAGGGGCATGGCAAGCCCAATATGCTATCTCTTCATCCAGCCACTTAGTGGCCTTACTTGAGGACTGGGCTCAGCCTGAGCGTCACAATGTGTGTTTGTGACCAATGTGGCCCGTGAGCATGGGCGGGGCCTCATGGGCCACACTGGTTTCAACTACACTGAACGTTGGACAACATGCCAACCACAACGTTTCTTGCAATGGGGAAGGAGTTCTGATTTCTGCATCACTTTCAACCCTGGGCAGTGATTGGAGATAAGGTCTAGGTTCTGAAACCTGTAAACTGAGGTTGGGAAGAGATGACGACCTAAGGCCATGGCGGCTCGATGTGCTCAGTGTGTGGCCAGCTGTCTGGGAGGGTCCAGGGGGTCCAGGCTCAGGCTGTGTCAGAAAGGGCATTAGTGCCCTGGTCAGCCTATGTATTTGGGGTACAGCCAAGATCGGTGCAGGTTGATCCTCATTTGGGGTTACTGGGTATCCCCAAAGGACAATATTTTTCTTCTGGAGGGCCGGCAGAGTGCTGCATTGTTGTTCTGGATTGCCAAACTGGAGGGCTTGTGGGCCAGTAGTCTGACGACAAAAGTCTGAGAACACAAGCTAGGCTTAGGTTTCTGGGTGAGGCCATGGCAGGCACAATCTACAGACCTGAATCGAGATCTCGTGCATCTGAAGTCAGGGCGAGGATCAGATGATCGCTCAGGTTGGAGTTTCTGACCCTGATGGCCCCTTCATGAATGGGAGGGGCATCACGAGGCCATGGGTGTTTTCCCACGATGGGAGTTGTGAGAAGCTCCAAACTGCAGAGAGTCTTCCGCAGAACAATTGAGACCAGTTGTTTGGCTCCAGGCCAATGATTCTGAGCAGGGTTCTAAGGATGGATGGATGGGTAGCCCACCTCGCATTCCAATTGTCTCCTCGCAACAGATCTCCTGGATCTGTGGGGAGCAACCGAGGACGCTGAATTGAAATGGACACCCCTGGGGATGGGTCCAAATGTGCTTTGTGTCTATGGAGACCTTGGTATGAAGCGGTGGCACTGGGGCCTCAGAGGGTTCTCCTAAACAGAGACTTTGACACAGCTCCAACGTGCAAGTTTCCCATGTGTAGATGAGATGTTTTCTGATGGGTGAGTCAAGAAACAGCTATATGCTGATTTTGAAATCCATGCCTCTGAGGAGAGATGCCTTGAAACTAAAGCAATGGATCTTATTAGTGCCTAGGGGCCTGTTCTTTACTTTTTACCTCTGGGGACATCTGTCTATGGGTCTGAGTGCAGGTAGGTGCTCAGTTGGGCTCAGATTGCCCCTGTTTTTCCTGGGAAGCCACCACTATTGAGATGGAGCAGGGACTTTGGAGATTTATCCTATTAGAAGGGTTGTGGCCATTGGAATGGGCACACACAATTCCCTTGGAGAGGGCAAGTACAGTCCTCAGGTTTGGCTCCAGGGGCCTGAGCCTGTAGGTTGTGTAGGCCAGGGCTGTTTGGACAGTTGTCTGAAAACACAAACTCGGCTTATGTTTCGGGTCATAGGTATGGCAGGACTGATCTACAGACCATGAGAACAACTCTTCGGGATTTGAAAGAAGGGCGAGTGTGAGGCTCCTGCTCAAGTGTTTGTCTCTGGATATCGTGTCACTCATGGTCGTGGAATTTCTGGGTGACTTCATGGGAAATGGACGAGTCTTACTCTCTGGTGGTTTGGCCCCGTCCAAATAGTTTGGGGTTATTCTGTGGCCTGAAGAAGTCCGTTTTTTTTTTTGTTGTTGTTGTTGCTGTTGTTTTTTTCTTTTTTAACCTCAGGTGTCCCACCGAATGAGGGATTCCAGAGTAGAGCCCTGGGGAGGGGCGACTGGACAATCAGAAATCTGGTTAAAAATTGGGGCCTAGGGACATGTCAAGCCCATTATGACATCTAATGGTCCAGCCACTGAGAGTACTTACTAGAGGACAGGACTCATGCTGAAGGTCACAATGCGTGTGTATGCCTTCGTCGCACTCAAGAAAGGCGGGGCCTCAGGGTGAATGCTGTATTCTCCTACACTGAAGGTTGGACAACGTGCCAACCACAAGGGTTCTTGCCATGGGTAAGGAGGAGTTCTGATTTCTGCATCAAACTCATCCCTGGGCAGTGATTGGAGATAAGGTCTCGGTTCTGAAGCCTGAAAACTGAGATAGGGAAGAGATGATGACCTAAGGCCATGGCGGGTTTTATGTGCTCAGTGTGCGGTCAGTTTTCTGGGTGTTGGTCAGGAGGTCCGGGCTCAGGTTGTGTTCGACAGTGCATTAGTGCCCAGGTTAGACTATATAATTTGGGTAAAGTCGAGTGCTGTGTAGGTTTACCCTCATTTAAGGTGCCTGGGCAGCTCATGAGGCAATAATTTTTTTTCTAGAGGGCAGGCAGAGTGCTGCATTGTGGGTCCGGAATTGCCAAACTTGAGGGCTTCGGGGCCAGGAGTGTGAGGACGGACGTCTTAGAAGACAAGCTAGACTTGGGTTTCAGGGCAAGGGCACGGCAGGTACCCCCTGCAGATCTGAACCAATATCTCATGCATCTGAAGTCAGGGCGAGGATCAGACGTTGGCTCAGGTTGTAGTTTCTGAGCATGACGGCTGCTTCATGAAGGGAGCGGGATCTCGAGGCCATTGAGGTTTTCCCACGTTGGGAGTTGTGGGATGCCCCCTTCAAGGATTCCTTCTGCGAGACAATTGAGACCTGTTGGACAGCTCCAGGACATCCCATATGGAATGACTCCAGAGCACCGTTCGGGGATGGATGCCTGGGAAGCCCGCCTCGCATTCCAATTGTCTCCTAGCAACAAGACAGTTTAGATCTGATGGCTCTACGGGAGCAACCGGGGCGGCTGAGTTTAAATGGACTTTCGTGAGGATGGGTCCTAATGTGTTTTTGTGTCCATGAGGGCCTTGGAATGGGGCGGTGGCACCGGGACCCTGAAGTACTCTCCTAAGCTTTGGACATGGCTCCCATGCACAGGTTTCCTTCTGGAGGTGAGATGAGTTCTGATGGGTGCCTAAGGAAACACCTATGCTCGTATTGGAATCAGGCTTTTGAGGACACATGCCTGTAACCCAAAGCAATGGATCCTATTATGGCCTAGGGTCCTGTCTGGTTCAATCTTCTTCTCTGGAGACATCCATCTATGGTATGAGTGGAGGTCGATTATCAGCTGGTGTCAGACAGCCCTTGTTTTTTCTGGGCGACCTACACTATTGGGTTGGCCTCAGGGATTTTGGAGGTTTCTCCTAATTAGTACGATTTTGGACCATGGAATGGGCAGAATTCCCATGGATTGGTAGGCACAGTCCGAATGTGTGGCTCCAGGGGCCCCGGCTGGAGGGTGTGTGGCCCAAGACTTTGAGGACAGAATTCTGAAAACACAAACTCAGCTTAGGTTTGGGGACGTAGGTATGGCAGGCCCGATCGACAAACCATGAGAAGAACTCTTCAGGATATGAAGAAAGTGCGAGTATGAGGCGCTTGCTCAGGCTTTTGTCTCTGGATTTTGTATCAGCGATGGCCGTGGAATGTCGGGGAGGCCTCATGGGCCATGGACGAATCTTCCTCTCTGAGGATTTGGCCCGATTCGCAATTGCTTTTCGTCAATCTGTGGGATGGGAGGACTCATTTCAGTTTTGTTACCTCAGGTGTCCCACCAAAAGAGGAATTCCAAAGCCATGCCATGGGGAAGATGGAAGGGACACCCCGAACTATGGTTAAAAATTGGGTGTTAGGGGCATGGCAAGCCCAATATGCTATCTCTTCATCCAGCCACTTAGTGGCCTTACTTGAGGACTGGGCTCAGCCTGAGCGTCACAATGTGTGTTTGTGACCAATGTGGCCCGTGAGCATGGGCGGGGCCTCATGGGCCACACTGGTTTCAACTACACTGAACGTTGGACAACATGCCAACCACAAGGTTTCTTGCAATGGGGAAGGAGTTCTGATTTCTGCATCACCTTCAACCCTGGGCAGTGATTGGAGATAAGGTCTAGGTTCTGAAACCTGTAAACTGAGGTTGGGAAGAGATGACGACCTAAGGCCATGGCGGCTCGATGTGCTCAGTGTGCGGCCAGCTGTCTGGGAGGGTCCAGGGGGTCCAGGCTCAGGCTGTGTCAGAAAGGGCATTAGTGCCCTGGTCAGCCTATGTATTTGGGGTACAGCCAAGGTCGGTGCAGGTTGATCCTCATTTGGGGTTACTGGGTATCCCCAAAGGACAATATTTTTCTTCTGGAGGGCCGGCAGAGTGCTGCATTGTAGTTCTGAATTGCCAAACTGGAGGGCTTGTGGGCCAGTAGTCTGACGACAAAAGTCTGAGAACACAAGCTAGGCTTAGGTTTCTGGGTGAGGCCATGGCAGGCACAATCTACAGACCTGAATCGAGATCTCGTGCATCTGAAGTCAGGGCGAGGATCAGATGATCGCTCAGGTTGGAGTTTCTGACCCTGATGGCCCCTTCATGAATGGGGGGGGCATCACGAGGCCATGGGTGTTTTCCCACGATGGGAGTTGTGAGAAGCTCCAAACTGCAGAGAGTCTTCCGCAGAACAATTGAGACCAGTTGTTTGGCTCCAGGCCAATGATTCTGAGCAGGGTTCTAAGGATGGATGGATGGGTAGCCCACCTCGCATTCCAGTTGTCTCCTCGCAACAGATCTCCTGGATCTGTGGGGAGCAACCGAGGACGCTGAATTGAAATGGACACCCCTGGGGATGGGTCCTAATGTGCTTTGTGTCTATGGAGACCTTGGTATGAAGCGGTGGCACTGGGGCCTCAGAGGGTTCTCCTAAACAGAGGCTTTGACACAGCTCCAACGTGCAAGTTTCCCATGTGTAGATGAGATGTTTTCTGATGGGTGAGTCAAGAAACAGCTATATGCTGATTTTGAAATCCATGCCTCTGAGGAGAGATGCCTTGAAACTAAAGCAATGGATCTTATTAGTGCCTAGGGGCCTGTTCTTTACTTTTTACCTCTGGGGACATCTGTCTATGGGTCTGAGTGCAGGTAGGTGCTCAGTTGGGCTCAGATTGCCCCTGTTTTTCCTGGGAAGCCACCACTATTGAGATGGAGCAGGGACTTTGGAGGTTTATCCTATTAGAAGGGTTGTGGCCATTGGAATGGGCACACACAATTCCCTTGGAGAGGGCAAGTACAGTCCTCAGGTTTGGCTCCAGGGGCCTGAGCCTGTAGGTTGTGTAGGCCAGGGCTGTTTGGACAGTTGTCTGAAAACACAAACTCGGCTTATGTTTCGGGTCATAGGTATGGCAGGACTGATCTACAGACCATGAGGACAACTCTTCGGGATTTGAAAGAAGGGCGAGTGTGAGGCTCCTGCTCAAGTGTTTGTCTCTGGATATCGTGTCACTCATGGTCGTGGAATTTCTGGGTGACTTCATGGGAAATGGACGAGTCTTACTCTCTGGTGGTTTGGCCCCGTCCAAATAGTTTGGGGTTATTCTGTGGCCTGAAGAAGTCCTTTTTTTTTTTTGTTGTTGTTGTTTTCTTTTTTAACCTAAGGTGTCCCACCAAATGAGGGATTCCCTAGTAGAGCCCTGGGGAGGGGCGATTGGACAATCAGAAATCTGGTTAAAAATTGGGGCCTAGAAACATGTCAAGCCCATTATGACATCTAATGGTCCAGCAACTGAGAGGACTTACTAGAGGACAGGACTCATGCTGAGGGTCACAATGCGTGTGTATGCCCTCGTCGCACTCAAGGATGGGCGGGGCCTCAGGGTGAATGCTGGTTTCTCCTACACTGAAGGTTGGACAACGTGCCAACAACAAGGGTTCTTGCCATGGGTAAGGAGGAGTTCTGATTTCTGCATCACACTCACCCCTGGGCAGTGATTGGAGATAAGGTCTCGGGTCTGAAGCCTGAAAACTGAGGTAGGGAAGAGATGATGACCTTAGGCCATGGCGGGTTTTATGTGCTCAGTGTTTGGTCAGCTTTCGGGTGTTGGTCAGGAGGTCTGGTCTCAGGTTCTGTTGACAGTGCATCAGTGCCCAGGTTAGACTATATAATTTGGGTAAAGTCGAGTGCTGTGTAGGTTTACCCTCATTTAAGGTGCCTGGGCAGCTCATGAGGCAATAATTTTTTTTCTAGAGGGCAGGCAGAGTGCTGCATTGTGGGTCCGGAATTGCCAAACTTGAGGGCTTCGGGGCCAGGAGTGTGAGGACGGAAGTCTGAGAAGACAAGCTAGACTTGGGTTTCAGGGCGAGGGCACGGCAGGTACCCCCTGCAGATCTGAACCAATATCTCATGCATCTGAAGTCAGGGCGAGGATCAGAAGTTGGCTCAGGTTGGAGTTTCTGAGCATGATGGCCGCTTCATGAAGGGAGCGGGATCTCGAGGCCATTGAGGTTTTCCCACGTTGGGAGTTGTGGGATGCCCCCTTCAAGGATTCCTTCTGCGAGACAATTGAGACCTGTTGGACAGCTCCAGGACATACCATATGGAATGACTCCAGAGCACCGTTCGGGGATGGATGCCTGGGAAGCCCGCCTCGCATTCCAATTGTCTCCTAGCAACAAGACAGTTTAGATCTGATGGCTCTGCGGGAGCAACCAGGGTGGCTGAGTTGAAATGGACTTTCCAGAGGATGGGTCCTAATGTGTTTTTGTGTCCATGAGGGCCTAGGAATGGGGCGGTGGCACCGGGACCCTGAAGTACTCTCCTAAGCTTTGGACATGGCTCCCATGCACAGGTTTCCTTGTGGAGACGAGATGAGTTCTGATGGGTGCCTCAGGAAAACCCCTATGCTCGTATTGGAATCAGGCTTTTGAGGACACATGCCTGTAACCCAAAGCAATGGATCCTATTATGGCCTAGGGTCCTGTCTGGTTCAATCTTCTTCTCTGGGGACATCCATCTATGGTATGAGTGGAGGTCGATTATCAGCTGGTGTCAGACAGCCCTAGTTTGTTCCGGGCGACCTACACTATTGGGATGGCCTCAGGGACTTTGGAGGTTTCTCCTAATTTGTACGATTTTGGACCATGGAATGGGCAGAATTCCCATGGATTGGTAGGCACAGTCCTAATGTGTGGCTCCAGGGGCCCAGGCTGGAGGGTGTGTGGCCCCAGACTTTGAGGACAGAAGTCTGAAAACACAAACTCAGCTTAGGTTTGGGGACGTAGGTATGGCAGGCCCGATCGACAAACCATGAGAAGAACTCTTCAGGATATGAAGAAAGTGCGAGTATGAGGCGCTTGCTCAGGCTTTGTCTCTGGATTTTGTATCAGCGATGGCCGTGGAATGTCGGGGAGACCTCATGGGCCATGGACGAATCTTCCTCTCTGAGGATTTGGCCCGATTCCCAATTGCTTTTCATCAATCTGTGGGATGGGAGGTCTCCTTTCAGTTTTGTTACCTCAGGTGACACACCAAAAGAGGAATTCCAAAGCAAAGCTGTGGGGAAGACTGAAGGGACAACCCGAACTATGGTTAAAAATTGGGGCCTAGGGGCATGGCAAGCCCAATATGCTATCTCTTCATCCAGCCACTGAGTGGCCTTACTTGAGGACTGTGCTCAGCCTGAGCGTCACAATGTGTGTTTGTGACCAATGTGGCCCATGAGCATGGGCGGGGCCTCATGGGCCACACTGGTTTCAACTACACTGAACGTTGGACAACATGCCAACCACAAGGTTTCTTGCCATGGGGAAGGAGTTCTGATTTCTGCATCACCTTCAACCCTGGGCAGTGATTGGAGATAAGGTCTAGGTTCTGAAACCTGAAAACCGAGGTTGGGAAGAGATGATGACCTAAGGCCATGGCGGCTCGATGTGCTCAGTGTGCGGCCAGCTGTCTGGGAGGGGCCAGGGGGTCCAGGCTCAGGCTGTGTCAGAAAGGGCATTAGTGCCCTGGTCAGCCTATGTATTTGGGGTACAGCCAAGGTCGGTGCAGGTTGATCCTCATTTGGGGTTACTGGTTAGCCCCAGAGGACAATGTTTTTCTTCTGCAGAGCCGGCAGAGTGCTGCATTGTAGTTCTGGATTGCCAAACTGGAGGGCTTGTGGGCCAGTAGTCTGACGACAAAAGTCTGAGAACACAAGCTAGGCTTAGGTTTCTGGGTGAGGCCATGGCATGCACAATCTACAGACCTGAATCGAGGTCTCGTGCATCTGAAGTCAGGGCGAAGATCAGACGATCGCTCAGGGTGGAGTTTCTGTCCCTGATGGCTCCTTCATGAATGGGGGGGGGCATCACGAGGCCATGGGTGTTTTCCCAAGATGGGAGTTGTGAGAAGCTCCAAACTGCAGAGAGTCTTCTGCAGGACAATTGAGACCTGTTGTTTGGCTCTAGGCCAATGATTCTGAGCAGGGTTCTAAGGATGGATGGCTGGGTAGCCCACCTCGCATTCCAATTGTCTCCTCGCAACAAGACAGGTTAGATCTCCTGGATCTGTGGGGAGCAACCGAGGACGCTGAGTTGAAATGGACACCCCGGGGCATGGGTCCTAACGTGCTTTTGTGTCTATGGAGACCTTGAAATGAAGCGGTGGCACTGGGGCCCTAAACGGTTCTCCTAAACAGAGGCTTTGACACAGCTCCAACGTGCAAGTTTCCCATGTGTAGATGAGATGTTTTCTGATGGGTGAGTCAAGAAACAGCTATATGCTGCTTTTGAAATCCAGGCCTCTGAGGAGAGATGCCTGGAAACCAAAGCAATGGATCTGATTAGTGCCTAGGGGCCTTTTCTTTCCTTTTTACCTCTGGGGACATCTGTCTATGGGTCTGAGTGCAGGTAGGTGCTCAGTTGGGCTCAGATTGCCCCTGTTTTTCCTGGGAAGCCACCACTATTGAGATGGATCAGGGATATTGGAGGTTTATCCTATTAGATGTGTTGTGGCCATTGGAATGGGCACACACAATTCCCTTGGAGAGGGCAAGTACAGTCCTCAGGTTTGGCTCCAGGGGCCTGAGCCTGTAGGTTGTGTAGGCCAGGGCTATTTGGACAATTGTCTGAAAACACAAACTCGGCTTATGTTTCGGGTCATAGGTATGGCAGGACTGATTTACAGGCCATGAGGAGAACTCTTCGGGATTTGAAAGAAGGGCGAGTGTGAGGCTCCTGCTCAAGTTTTTTTCTCTGGATATCGTGTCACTCATGGTCGTGGAATTTCTGGGTGACTTCATGGGACATGGACGTGTCTTACTCTCTGGTGGTTTGGCCCCGTCCAAAGAGTTTGGGGTCATTCTGTGGGCTGGAAGAAGTTCGTTTTTTTGTTGTTGTTGTTGTTGTTTTTTTCTTTTTTAACCTCAGGTGTCCCACCAAATGAGGGATTCCAGAGTAGAGCCCTGGGGAGGGGCGACTGGACAATCAGAAATCTGGTTAAAAATTGGGGCCTAGGGACATGTCAAGCCCATTATGACATCTAATGGTCCAGCCACTGAGAGGACTTACTAGAGGACAGAACTCGTGCTGAGGGTCACAATGCGTGTGTATGCCCTCGTCGCACTCAAGAATGGGCGGGGCCTCAGGGTGAATGCTGGTTTCTCCTACACTGAACGTTGGACAACGTGCCAACCACAGGGTTCTTGCCATGGGTAAGGAGGAGTTCTGATTTCTGCATCACACTCACCCGTGGGCAGTGATTGGAGATAAGGTCTCGGTTCTGAAGCCTGAAAACTGAGGTAGGGAAGAGATGATGACCTAAGGCCATGGCGGGTTTTATGTGCTCAGTGTGCGGTCAGCTTTCTGGGTGTTGGTCAGGAGGTCCTGGCTCAGGGTGTGTTCGACAGTGCATTAGTGCCCAGGTTAGACTATATAATTTGGGTAAAGTTGAGTTCTGTGTAGGTTTACCCTCATTTAAGGTGCCTGGGCAGCTCATGAGGCAATAATTTTTTTTCTAGAGGGCAGGCAGAGTGCTGCATTGTGGGTCCGGAATTGCCAAACTTGAGGGCTTCGGGGCCAGGAGTGTGAGGACGGAAGTCTGAGAAGACAAGCTAGACTTGGGTTTCAGGGCGAGGGCACGGCAGGTACCCCCTGCAGATCTGAACCAATATCTCATGCATCTGAAGTCAGGGCGAGGATCAGACGTTGGCTCAGGTTGGAGTTTCTGAGCATGACGGCCGCTTCATGAAGGGAGCGGAATCTCAAGGCCATTGAGGTTTTCCCACGTTGGGAGTTGTGGGATGCCCCCTTCAAGGATTCCTTCTGCGGGACAATTGAGACCTGTTGGACAGCTCCAGGACATCCCATATGGAATGACTCCAGAGCACCGTTCGCGAATGGATGCCTGGGAAGCCCGCCTCGCATTCCAATTGTCTCCTAGCAACAAGACAGTTTAGATCTGATGGCTCTTCGGGAGCAACCGGGGTGGCTGAGTTGAAATGGACTTTCCAGAGGATGGGTCCTAATGTGTTTTTGTGTCCATGAGGGCCTTGGAATGGGGCGGTGGCACCGGGACCCTGAAGTACTCTCCTAAGCTTTGGACATGGCTCCCATGCACAGGTTTCCTTGTGGAGACGAGATGAGTTCTGATGGGTGCCTCAGGAAAACCCCTATGCTCGTATTGGAATCAGGCTTTTGAGGACACATGCCTGTAACCCAAAGCAATGGATCCTATTATGGCCTAGGGTCCTGTCTGGTTCAATCTTCTTCTCTGGGGACATCCATCTATGGTATGAATGGAGGTCGATTATCAGCTGGTGTCAGACAGCCCTTGTTTGTTCCAGGCGAACTACACTATTGGGATGGCCTCAGGGACTTTTGAGATTTCTCCTAATTTGTACGGTTTTGGACCATGGAATGGGCAGAATTCCCATGGATTGGTAGGCACAGTCCTAATGTGTGGCTCCAGGGGTTCAGGCTGGAGGGTGTGTGGCCCCAGACTTTGAGGACAGTAGTCTGAAAACACAAACTCAGCTTAGGTTTGGGGACGTAGGTATGGCAGGCCCGATCGACAAACCATGCGAAGAACTCTTCAGGATATAAAGAAAGTGCGACTCTGAGGTGCTTACTCAGGCTTTTGTCTCGGGATTTTGTATCAGTGAAGGTCGTGGAATGACGGGGAGGCCTAATGGGCCAAGGACGAATCATCCTCTCTGAGGATTTTGCCCGATTCGCAATTGCTTTTTGTCAATCTGTGGGATGGGAGGACTCATTTCAGTTTTGTTACCTCAGGTGTCCCACCAAAAGAGGAATTCCAAAGCCAAGCCGTGGGGAAGACTGAAGGGACAACCCGAACTATGGTTAAAAATTGGGGCCTAGGGGCATGGCAAGCCCAATATGCTATCTCTTCATCCAGCCACTGAGTGGCCTTACTTGAGGACTGGGCTCAGCCTGAGCGTTACAATGTGTGTTTGGGACCAATGTGGCCCGTGAGCATGGGCGGGGCCTCATGGGCCACACTGGTTTCAACTACACTGAACGTTGGACAACATGCCAACCACAAGGTTTCTTGAAATGGGGAAGGAGTTCTGATTTCTGCAACACCTTCAACCCTGGGCAGTGACTGGAGATAAGGTCTAGGTTCTGAAACCTGAAAACAGATGTTGGGAAGAATTGACGACCTAAGGCCATGGAGGCTCGATGTGCTCAGTGTGCGGCCAGCTGTCTGGGAGGTGCCAGGGGGTCCAGGCTCAGGCTGTGTCAGAAAGGGCATTAGTACCCTGGTCAGCCTATGTATTTGGGGTACAGCCATGGTCGGAGCAAGTTGATCCTCATTTGGGGTTACTGGGTAGCCCCAGAAGACTATGTTTTTCTTCTGAAGAGCCGGCAGAGTGCTGCATTGTAGTTCTGGATTGCCAAACTGGAGGGCTTGTGGGCCAGTAGTCTGACGACAAAAGTCTGAGAACACAAGCTAGGCTTAGGTTTCTGGGTGAGGCCATGGCACGCACAATCTACAGACCTGAATCAAGATCTCGTGCATCTGAAGTCAGGGCGAGGATCAGACGATCGCTCAGGTTGGAGTTTCTGTCCCTGATGGCCCCTTCATGAATGGGCGGGGGCATCACGAGGCCATGGGGATTTTCCCACGATGGGAGTTCTGAGAAGCTCCAAACTGCAGAGAGTCTTCTGCAGGACAATTGAGACCTGTTGTTTGGCTCCAGGCCAATGATTCTGAGCAGGGTTCTAAGGATGGAAAGCTGGGTAGCCCACCTCGCATTCCAATTGTCTCCTAGCAACAAAACAGGTTAGATCTCCTGGATCTGTGGGGAGCAACCGAGGACGCTGAGTTGAAATGGACACACCTGGGGATGGGTCCTAATGTGCTTTTGTGTCTATGGAGACCTTGGAATGAAGCGGTGGCACTGGGGCCCTAACGGGTTCTCCTAAACAGAGGCTTTGACACAGCTCCAACGTGCAAGTTTCCCATGTGTAGATGAGATGTTTTCTGATGGGTGAGTCAAGAAACAGCTATATGCTGCTTTTGAAATCCAGGCCTCTGAGGAGAGATGCCTGGAAACCAAAGCAATGGATCTGATTAGTGCCTAGGGGCCTGTTCTTTCCTTTTTACCTCTGGGGACATCTGTCTATGGGTCTGAGTGCAGGTAGGTGCTCAGTTGGGCTCAGATTGCCCCTGTTTTTCCTGGGAAGCCACCACTATTGAGATGGATCAGGGACTTTGGAGGTTTATCCTATTAGAAGGGTTGTGGCCATTGGAATGGGCACACACAATTCCCTTGGAGAGGGCAAGTACAGTCCTCAGGTTTGGCTCCAGGGGCCTGAGCCTATACGTTGTGTAGGCCAGGGCTGTTTGGACAGTTGTCTCAAAACACAAACTCGGCTTATGTTTCGGGTAATAGGTATGGCAGGACTGATCTACAGACCATGAGGAGAACTCTTCGGGATTTGAAAGAAGGGCTAGTGTGAGGCTCCTGCTCAAGTTTTTGTATCTGGATATCGTGTCACTCATGGTCGTGGAATTTCTGGGTGACTTCATGGGAAATGGACAAGTCTTACTCTCTGGTGGTTTGGCCCCGTCCAAAGATTTTGGGGTCATTCTGTGGGCTGGAAGAAGTCCGTTTTTTTTCTTTGTTGTTGTTGTTTTCTTTTTTAACCTCAGGTGTCCCACCAAATGAGGGATTCCCTAGTAGAGTCCTGGGGAGGGGCGACTGGACAATCAGAAATCTGGTTAAAAATTGGGGCCTAGGGACATGTCAAGCCCATTATGACATCTAATGGTCCAGCCACTGGGAGGACTTACTAGAGGACAGGACTCATGCTGAGGGTCACAATGCGTGTGTATTCCCTCGTCGCACTCAAGAATGGGCGGGGCCTCAGGGTGAATGCTGGTTTCTCCTACACTGAACGTTGGACAACGTGCCAACCACAAGGGTTCTTGCCATGGGTAAGGAGGAGTTCTGATTTCTGCATCACACTCACCCCTGGGCAGTGATTGGAGATAAGGTCTCGGGTCTGAAGCCTGAAAACTGAGGTAGGGAAGAGATGATGACCTAAGGCCATGGCGGGTTATATGTGCTCAGTGTGTGGTCAGCTTTCTGGGTGTTGGTCAGGAGGTCCGGGCTCAGGTTGTGTTCGACAGTGCATTAGTGCCCAGGTTAGAATATATAATTTGGGTAAAGTCGAGTGCTGTGTAGGTTTACCCTCATTTAAGGTGCCTGGGCAGCTCATGAGGCAATAATTTTTTTTCTAGAGGGCAGGCAGAGTGATGCATTGTGGGTCCGGAATTGCCAAACTTGAGGGCTTCGGGGCCAGGAGTGTGAGGACGGAAGTCTGAGAAGACAAGCTAGACTTGTGTTTCAGGGCGAGGGCACGGCAGGTACCCCCTGCAGATCTGAACCAGTATCTCATGCATCTGAAGTCAGGGCGAGGATCAGACGTTGGCTCAGGTTGGAGTTTCTGAGCATGACGGCCGCTTCATGAAGCAAGCGTTATCTCGAGGCCATTGAGGTTTTCCCACGTTGGGAGTTGTGGGATGCCCCCTTCATGGATTCCTTCTGCGGGACAATTGAGACCTGTTGGACAGCTCCAGGACATCCCATATGGAATGACTCCAGAGCACCATTCGCGGATGGATGCCTGGGAAGCCCGCCTGCATTCCAATTGTCTCCTAGCAACAAGACAGTTCAGATCTGATGGCTCTGCCGGAGCAACCGCTGTGGCTGAGTTGAAATGGACTTTCCTGAGGATGGCTCCTAATGTGTTTTTGTGTCCATGAGGGCCTTGGAATGGGGCGGTGGCACCGGGACCCTGAAGTACTCTCCTAAGCTTTGGACATGGCTCCCATGCACAGGTTTCCTTGTGGAGACGAGATGAGTTCTGATGGGTGCCTCAGGAAAACCCCTATGCTCGTATTGGAATCAGGCTTTTGATGACACATGCCTGTAAACCAAAGCAATGGATCCTATTATGGCCTAGGGTCCTGTCTGGTTCAATCTTCTTCTCTGGAGACATCCATCTATGGTATGAGTGGAGGTCGATTATCAGCTGGTGTCAGACAGCCCTTGTTTGCTTTGTGCGACCTACACTATTGGGATGGCCTCAGGGACTTTGGAGGTTTCTCCTAATTTGTACGATTTTGGACAATGGAATGGGAAGAATTCCCATGGATTGGTAGGCACAGTCCTAATGTGTGGCTCCAGAGGCCCAGGCTGGAGGGTGTGTGGCCCAAGACTTTGAGGACAGAAGTCTGAAAACACAAATTCAGCTTAGGTTTGGGGACGTAGGTATGGCAGGCTCGATCGACAAACCATGAGAAGAACTCTTCAGGATATGAAGAAAGTGCGAGTCTGAGGCGCTGCTCAGGCTTTTGTCTCTGGATTTTGTATCAGCGATGGCCGTGGAATGTTGGGGACGCCTCATGGGCCATGGACGAATCTTTCTCACTGAGGATTTGGCCCGATTCCCAATTGCTTTTCGTCAATCTGTGGGATGGGTGAACTCATCAGTTTTGTTACCTCAGGTGACACACCAAAAGAGGAATTCCAAAGCAAAGCCGTGGGGAAGACTGAAGGGACAACCCAAATTATGGTTAAAAATTGGGGCCTAGGGGCATGGCAAGCCCAATATGCTATCTCTTCATCCAATCACTGAGTGGCCTTACTTGAGGACTGGGCTCAGCCTGAGCGTCACAATGTGTGTTTGTGACCAATGTGGCCCATGAGCATGGGCGGGGCCTCATGGGCCACACTGGTTTCAACTACACTGAACGTTGGACAACATGCCAACCACAAGGTTTCTTGCCATGGGGAAGGAGTTCTGATTTCTGCATCACCTTCAACCCTGGGCAGTGATTGGAGATATGGCCTAGGTTCTGAAACCTTAAAACCGAGGTTGGGAAGAGATGACGACCTAAGGCCATGGCGGCTCGAATTGCTCAGTGTGCGGCCAGCTGTCTGGGAGGGGCCAGGGGGTCCAGGCTCAGGCTGTGTCAGAAAGGGCATTAGTGCCCTGGTCAGCCTATGTATTTGGGGTACAGCCAAGGTCAGTGCAGGTTGATCCTCATTTGGGATTAATGGGTAGCACCAGAGGACAATGTTTTTCTTCTGGAGGGCCGGCAGAGTGCTGCATTGTAGTTCTGGATTGCCAAACTGGAGGGCTTGTGGGCCAGTAGTCTGACGACAAAAGTCTGAGAACACAAGCTAGGCTTAGGTTTCTGGGTGAGGCCATGGCACGCCCAATCTACAGACCTGAATCGAGATCTCGTGCATCTGAAGTCAGGGCGAGGATCAGACGATCGCTCAGGTTGGAGTTTCTGACCCTGATGGCCCCTTCATGAATGGGCGGGGGCATCACGAGGCCATGGGGGTTTTCCCACGATGGGAGTTGTGAGAAGCTCCAAACTGCAGAGAGTCTTCTGCAGGACAATTGAGACCTGTTGTTTGGCTCCAGGCCAATGATTCTGAGCAGGGTTCTAAGGATGGATGGCTGGGTAGCCCACCTCGCATTCCAATTGTCTCCTAGCAACAAGACAGGTTAGATCTCCTGGATCTGTGGGGAGCAACCGAGGACGCTGAGTTGAAATGGACACCCCTGGGGATGGGTCCTAACGTGCTTTTGTGTCTATGGAGACCTTGGAATGAAACGGTGGCACTGGGGCCCTAAAGGGTTCTCCTAAACAGAGGCTTTGACACAGCTCCAACGTGCAAGTTTCCCATGTGTAGATGAGATGTTTTCTGATGGGTGAGTCAAGAAACAGCTATATGCTGCTTTTGAAATCCAGGCCTCTGAGGAGAGATGCCTGGAAACCAAAGCAATGGATCTCATTAGTGCCTAGGGGTCTGTTCTTTCCTTTTTACCTCTGGGGACATCTGTCTATGGGTCTCAGTGAAGGTAGGTGCTCAGTTGGGCTCAGATTGCCCCTGTTTTTCCTGGGAAGCCACCACTATTGAGATGGATCAGGGACATTGGAGGTTTATCCTATTAGATGGGTAGTGGCCATTGGAATGGGCACACACAATTCCCTTGGAGAGGGCAAGTACAGTCCACAGGTTTGGCTCCAGGGGCCTGAGCCTGTAGGTTGTGTAGGACAGGGCTGTTTGTACAGTTGTCTGTGAACACAAACTCGGCTTATGTTTCGGGTCATAGGTATGGCAGGACTGATCTACAGACCATGAGGAGAACTCTTCGGGATTTGAAAGAAGGGCGAGTGTGAGGCTCCTGCTCAAGTTTTTGTCTCTGGATATCGTGTCACTCATGGTCGTGGAATTTCTGGGTGACTTCATGGGAAATGGACGAGTCTTACTCTCTGGTGGTTTGGCCCCGTCCAAAGAGTTTGGGGTCATTCTGTGGGCTGGAAGAAGTCCGTTTTTTTTTTTTCTTGTTTTTTTCTTTTTTATCCTCAGGTGTCCCAACAAATGAGGGATTCCAGAGTAGAGCCCTGGGGAGGGGCGACTGGACCATCAGAAATTTGGTTAAAAATTGGGGCCTAGGGACATGTCAAGCCCATTATGACATCTAATGGTCCAGCAACTGAGAGGACTTACTAGAGGACAGGACTAATGCTGAGGGTCACAATGCGTGTGTATGCCCTCGTCGCACTCAAGAATGGGCGGGGCCTCAGGGTGAATGCTGGTTTCTCCTACACTGAACGTTGGACAACGTGCCAACCACAGGGTTCTTGCCATGGGTAAGGAGGAGTTCTGATTTCTGCATCACACTCACCCCTGGGAAGTGATTGGAGATAAGGTCTCGGTTCTGAAGCCTGAAAACTGAGGTAGGGAAGAGATGATGACCTAAGGCCATGGCGGGTTTAATGTGCTCAGTGTGCGGTCAGCTTTCTGGGTGTTGGTCAGGAGGTCCGGGCTCAGGTTGTGTTCGACAGTGCATTAGTGCCCAGGTTAGACTATATAATTTGGGTAAAGTCGAGTGCTGTGTAGGTTTACCCTCATTTAAGGTGCCTGGGCAGCTCATGAGGCAATAATTTTTTTTCTAGAGGGTAGGCAGAGTGCTGCATTGTGGGTCCGGAATTGCCAAACTTGAGGGCTTCGGGGCCAGGAGTGTGAGGACAGAAGTCTGAGAAGACAAGCTAGACTTGGGTTTCAGGGCGAGGGCACGGCAGGTACCCCCTGCAGATCTGAACCAGTATCTCATGCATCTGAAGTCAGGGCGAGGATCAGACGTTGGCTCAGGTTGGAGTTTCTGAGCATGACGGCCGCTTCATGAAGGGAGCGGAATCTCGAGGCCATTGAGGTTTTAACACGTTGGGAGTTGTGGGATGCCCCCTTCATGGATTCCTTCTGAGGGACAATTGAGACCTGTTGGACAGCTCCAGGACATCCCATATGGAATGACTCCAGAGCACCGTTTGCGGATGGATACCTGGGAAGCCCGCCTCGCATTCCAATTGTCTCCTAGCAACAAGACAGTTTAGATCTGATGGCTCTGCCGGAGCGACCGGGGTGGCTGAGTTGAAATGGACTTTCCTGAGGATGGGTCCTAATGTGTTTTTGTGTTCATGAGGGCCTTGGAATGGGGCGGTGGCACCGGGACCCTGAAGTACTCTCCTAAGCTTTGGACATGGCTCCCATGCACAGGTTTCCTTGTGGAGACGAGATGAGTTCTGATGGGTGCCTCAGGAAAACACCTATGCTCGTATTGGAATCAGGCTTTTGAGGACACATGCCTGTAACCCAAAGCAATGGATCCTATTATGGCCTAGGGTCCTGTCTGGTTCAATCTTCTTCTCTGGAGACATCCATCTATGGTATGAGTGGAGGTCGATTATCAGCTGGTGTCAGACAGCCCTTGTTTGTTCCGGGCGACCTACACTATTGGGATGGCCTCAGGGACTTTGGAGGTTTCTCCTAATTTGTACGATTTTGGACCATGGAATAGGCAGAATTTCCATGGATTGGTAGGCACAGTCCTAATGTGTGGCTCCAGGGGCCCAGCCTGGAGGGTGAGTGGCCCAAGACGTTGAGGACAGAAGTCTGAAAACAGAAACTCAGCTTAGGATTGGGGACGTAGGTATGGCAGGCCAGATCTACAAACCATGAGAAGAACTCTTCAGGATATGAAGAAAGTGCGAGTCTGAGGCGCTTACTCAGTCTTTCGTCTCTGGATTTTGTATCAGCGATGGCCGTGGAATGTCGGGGAGGCCTCATGGCCATGGACGAATCTTCCTCTCTGAGGATTTGGCCCGATTCCCAATTGCTTTTCGTCAATCTGTGGGATGGGTGAACTCATCAGTTTTGTTACCTCAGGTGTCCCACCAAAAAAGGAATTCCAAAGGAAAGCCGTGGGGAAGACTGAAGGGACAACCCGAACTATAGTTAAAAATTGGGGCCTAGGGGCATGGCAAGCCCAATATGCTATCTCTTCATCCAGCCACTGAGTGGCCTTACTTGAGGACTGGGCTCAGCCTGAGCGTCACAATGTGTGTTTGTGACCAATGTGGCCCGTGAGCATGGGCGGGGCCTCATGGGCCACACTGGTTTCAACTACACTGAACGTTGGACAACATGCCAACCACAAGGTTTCTTGCCATGGGGAAGGAGTTCTGATTTCTGCATCACCTTCAACCCTGGGCAGTGATTGGATATAAGGTCTAGATTCTGAAACCTGAAAACTGATGTTGGGAAGAGATGACGACCTAAGGCCATGGCGGCTCCATGTGCTCAAGTGTGCGTCCAGCTGTCTGGGAGGGGCCAGGGGGTCCAGGCTCAGGCTGTGTCAGAAAGGGCATTAGTGCCCTGGTCAGCCTATGTATTTGGGGTACAGCCTAGGTCGGTGCAGGTTGATCCTCATTTGGGATTACTGGGTAGCACCAGAGGACAATGTTTTTCTTCTGGAGGGCCGGCAGAGTGCTGCATTGTAGTTCTGGATTGCCAAACTGGAGGGCTTGTGGGCCAGTAGTCTGACTACAAAAGTCTGAGAACAGAAGCTAGGCTTAGGTTTCTGGGTGAGGCCATGGCAGGCACAATCTACAGACCTGAATCGAGATCTCGTGCATCTGAAGTAAGGGCGAGGATCAGACGATCGATCAGGTTGGAGTTTCTGTCCCTGATGGCCCCTTCATGAATGGGGGGGCATCACGAGGCCATGGGGGTTTTCCCACGATGGGAGTTGTGAGAAGCTCCAAACTGCAGAGAGTCTTATGCAGGACAATTGAGACCTGTCGTTTGGCTCCAGGCCAATGATTCTGAGCAGGGTTCTAAGGATGGATGGCTGGGTAGCTCACCTCGCATTCCAATTGTCTCCTAGCAACAAGACAGGTTAGATCTCCTGGATCTGTGGGAAGCAACCGAGGACGCGAGTTGAAATGGACACCCCTGGGGATGGGTCCTAATGTGCTTTTGTGTCTCTGGAGACCTTGGAATGAAGCGGAGGCACTGGGGCCCTAAAGGGTTCTCCTAACAGAGGCTTTGACACAGCTCCAACGTGCAAGTTTCCCATTGTAGATGAGATGTTTTCTGTTGTGTGGGTCAAGAAACAGCTATATGCTGCTTTTGAAATCCAGGACTCTGAGGAGAGATGCCTGGAAACCAAAGCAATGGATCTGATTAGTGCCTAGGGGCCTGTTCTTTCCTTTTTACCTCTGGGGACATCTGTCTATGGGTCTGAGTGCTGGTAGGTGCTCAGTTGGGCTCATATTGCCCCTGTTTTTCCTGGGAACTCACCACTATTGAGATGGATCAGGGACTTTGGAGGTTTATCCTATTAGAAGGGTTGTGGCCATTGGAATGGGCACACACAATTCCCTTGGAGAGGGCAAGTACAGTCCTCAGGTTTGGCTCCAGGGGCCTGAGCCTGTAGGTTGTGTAGGCCTGGGCTGTTTGGACAGTTGTCTGAAAACACACACCCACCAGGCTAGTCCCCCTGGAACCACACTTCAGGATTGTTCCTTCCCTCTCAAAGGGAATTCTTCATATTCCATTGGCCACAACCATATAAATCAGGAGAAATCTCCAATGTCCCTGGGACCATACCAATTTTGTAGGCCGCTTGGAACAAACAGGGGTGATCTGACACTAGCTGAGCAACTAGCTCCACACCAACTCGGAGACAGATGTCCCCAGAGAAGAACATTGAACAGGACAGGCCCCTAGGCCCTAATCAGATCCATTGTTTTGGTTTCCAGGCATCTCTTCTCAGAGGCCTGGTTTCCAATACCAGCCTATGGGGTTTCCAGTGGCCCCTTCAGAGCAAGTATTGTCTGCACATTGGAAACTTGCTCGTGGAGCTATGTCAGAACCTCAGAGGCCTGGTTTTCAATACCACCATATGGGGGTTTCCTGACTCATCAGTCAGAACAAATGTCTTCTCCACATGGGAAACGTGCTCTTTCAAGCTGTGTCAAAACCTCCGGCTAGGAAAATCCTTCAGGGCCCCGGTGCCACCACCTCATTCCAAGGTCTCCATGGACACAATCCCACATTAGGACCCATCTGCAGGAGAGTCTATTTCAACTCAGTGCCCTTGGGTGCTCCCCTAGAGCCAGCAGATCGAACCTATCTTGTCACTAGGAGACAATTGGAATGTGAGGCGGGCTGGCTAGGCATCCATCTGTAGAAAACTACTCTGAAGTAATTCCATATGGGACGTCCTGGAGCCATCCAACAGGTCACAGCTGTCCTGCAGAAGGAATCCTTGCGCTTTGGAGCACCTCACAACTCCCATTATGGGAAAAGCTCTGTGGCCTCGTGGTGCACTGTCCCCTTAATGAAAGAGCCATCTTGGACAGAAACTCCAACCTGAGCCAACGTCTAATCCTCGCCCTGACTTCAGATGCACGAAATCTTGATTCAACTCTGCAGAGTGTGCCTGCCGAAACCCCGCCCCGAAGCAAAACCTAGCTATTGTTCTCAGACTTCGTCCTCACACTCCGAGCCCACCAGCCCTCCAGTTAGGGAATTCTGGAGAGACACAATGCAGCACTCTGACTGCCCTCCAGAAGAGAAACGTTGTCCTATGGGGCTAACCAGAAACACCAAATGAGGATCAACCTGCATGCCACTTGACTCTACCCCAATTATACAGTTTCGCTTCGGCGTTAATGCCCTGTCTTGCACAGCCTGAGGTCTGAATTCCCAACCGACACCCAGACAGCTGGCTGTACACTGAGCACATCAGACCCGCCATGGCTTTAGGTCATCATCTCTTCCCAACCTTGGTTTTCAGGCTTCAGAACCTAGACCTTATATATACTCACTACCCAGGGGTGAACGTGATGCAGAAATGAAACTCCTTCTTCCTCAAGGCAAGAAACCTTGTGGTTGGCATGTTTTCCAACGTTCAGTGTAGGAGAATCCAGTGTAGCCCATGAGTCCCCGCCCATGCTTGAGAACCGCAATGGGCACAAACACATTGGGACCCTCAGTGTGAGCCCTGTCCTCAAGTAAAGCCTCTCAGGGGCTGGACCAAGAACCCGCATTGCCATCCCTAGTCCCCCAATATTAATGAGAGGTTGAGAGGTCTAGTCACCCCTATTCAGGTCTCTGCACTGGAACCCCTGAGGAAAAAAATATCGAAGGGTCTCCTCCATCCCCTGAATGAGCCCCAAAACTTGGGATCTGACCAAATCTTAAAAGAGAAAGAATCATCCATGGCCAAAGAGGCCATCCCGTCATTCCATGGCCACCATTGACACAAAATCTAGAGACAAAAGCCTGGAGATATGCCTCACACTTGTCCTTTGTTCATAGCCTGAAAAATTCTCCTCACGGACTATAGATCAGGCCTGTCATACCTACGTCCCCAAACCTAAGCTGAATTTGGGTTTTCAGATTTCTGTCCCCACTGTCCTGGCCCACACACCCTCCAGGCTGGGGCCCCTGGAGCCATGCCTCAGGACTGTGCCTGCCTTCTCCAAGCAAATTCTGCCCATTCCATTGGCCACAACCCTAAAGATTAGGAGAACACTCCAACGTCCCTGAGGCCATCCCAATAGTGTTGGCCACTCAGGGCAAACAGGGTGATCTGTCCCAAGATGAGCAACTACCTCAACTCAGACCCATAGACAGATAACCCCAGAGAAGAAGATTGAACCGGACAGGCACCTAGGACCTAATCAGATCCATTGCTTTTGATTCCAGGCATCTCTCCTCAGAGGCCTGGTTTCCAATACCAGCATATGTGTTCTTCTGGAGGTACCAGTCTGAACAAATCTCATTTCCACATGGGAAACATGCATTTTGGAGCTGTGTCACAACCTCCAGTTAAGGGAAACCTTCAGGTCCCAGCAGCCAACACCCCATTCCAAGGTCTCCATGGACACAAACCCACATTATGACCCATCGGCAGGCGAGTCCATTTCAACACATCCCCTTTGGTTGCTCCCCAAAAGAAGCAGATCGAACCTGCCTTGTCACTAGGAGACAATAGTAATGTGAGGCGGGCACTCCAGGAATCCATCCTTAGAACCCTGCACTGCCGTGGTTCCGCATGGGACGTCCTGGAGCAATCTGACCGGTCTCGACTGTCCCGTAGAAGGAATCCTTGCCGATTGGAGCAACATACAATGCCAATCGTGGGAAAGTCTCCATAGCCCCATGATGCCCCCCACCATCATGAAGGGGCCATCCTGAACAGAAACTTCAACCTGAGCCTACGTCTGATCCTCGCCCTGACTTCAGATGCATGAGATTTAGATTTAGCTCTACAGAGTGTGCCTGCCATGATCTTGACCCAAAACCTAAGCCTAGCTTGTGTTCTCACACTTCCTTCCTCACAATTCTGGCCCACAAGCCCTCCAGTGTGAGAATTCCGTCGCCACAATGCAGCACTCTTCCTTCCCTCCAGAAGAAAAACGTTGCCCCTGGGGCTACCCAGAAACGCCAAATGAGGATCAACCTGCATGCCACTCAACTTTACTCCAATTATACAGTCTAAGCTTGGCACTAATGCCCTGTCTGACACAGCCTGAGCCTGGACCTCCTGGATGACACCCAGAAAGGTGGTGTCACACCTAAGGACTGTGCCAGTGCTCTCCAAGGGAAGTCTGCCCGTTTCATTTGCCACACCCTTACAGATTAGGAGAAACCTCCAATTCCCAAGACCAGTCCAATAGTGTTGGCCTCCCCCAACAAACATGGGTGATCTGACACAAGCTGAGCAGTGACCTCCATTCTGAATCTTAGACAGAGACACTCAGAGGAGAATATTGAAAAGGACAGGCCCCTAGACCGTAATCAGATCCATTGCTTTGGATTCCAGGCATTGTTCCCCAGATGCTTGGTTTCCAATACCAGGTTGTGGGGGTTTCAGAACAAATCTCGTCTCTACATGGGAAACTTGCTCTTTGGAGCTGCATCAAAACCTCAGGTTAGGAGAATTCTTCAGGGCAACAGAGCCACTGCCCCATTCCAAGGGATCCATGGACACAAATCCACATCGACTGATCCTCATGAGATTCCATTTCAATTCAGCCCCCTCGGTTGTTCCCCCAGTGACAGCAGATCAAATCCTCCTTTTCACTAGGACACAATTGGAATGCAAGTTGGACTGCCCAGGCATCCATCATTAGAACTGTGCTTTGGAGCATTTCTTATGGGACGTCCTTGATCCATCCAAAAAGTCGTGACTGTCCCGCTGACGGAATCCTTGTGGTTTGGAGCATCACACACTCACAAAGTTGGAAATCTTCCATGGTTTCCTGATGCCCCCCCCACCTTCATGAAGGGGACATCATGTACAGAAACTCCAACCTAAGCCAACATCTGATCCTCGCCCTGACTTCAGATGCACGAGATCTCATTTCAGGTCTGTAGAGTGTGCCTGCCATGTCACCACTGCGAATTCAAAGCTGAACTTGTGTTCTCAGACTTCTGTCCTAAAACACCTGGCCCACAAGCCCTGAAGTTGGCAATTCTGGAGCCAGAATGCAGCACTCTGCCTGCCCTGCAGAAGAAAATCTTTGCCCTATGGGGCCAACCAGAAACCCCAAATGAGGACCAACCTTCACATCACTCGACTGTACCCCAATTATACAGTCTAGCCTGGGGACTAATGCCCTGCCTGACACAGCCTGAGCCCAGACCTCATGATGGACACAGACATCTGGCCGAACACTAAGTGCATTGGACCCACCATGGCCTTAGGTTGTCATCTCTTACCAACCTCGGTTTTCAGGCTTCAGAATCTAGACCTTATCTCTACTCACTGCCATGCCGTGTACGTGATGCAGAAATCAGAACTCCTCCTTCCCCGTGACCAGAAACCCTGTGGTTGGCATGTTGTCCAACGTGCAGTGTAGGAGAAACCAGCATGGCCCATGAGGCCCCAGACATGCTTGAGGGCTGCGATGGGCACAAACACACATTAGGATCCTAAGCATGATCCCTGGCCTCAAGTAAAGCCTCTCCGGGGATGGACCAAGAGCCCACATATGGAGATTACCATGCCCCTACTCCCCAGGCCTTAACCAGTGCTTGAGAAGTCTAGTCACCCCTACTCAGATCTCTTCTCTAGAATCCCTCCTTGGTGGGACACATGAGGTTAAAAAAAAAAATAGAGAAAGGACTCCTACCGTCCAAAGAATGACCGCAAACACTTGGAATTGGGCCAAATTCACAGAGAGAAATACTCGTCCATGGCTGATGAGGCCATCCTGACATTCCACGGCCACCATTGACACAAAATCCGGAGACAAAAGCCTGAACAAAGCGCCCTTTGTTCAAAGCCTGAAAAATTCTCACGGTCTGTAGATCGGGCCTGCCATACCTATGTCCCCAAACCTAAGCCAAGTTTGTGTTTTCAGAATTCTGTCTCCATTGTCCTGGCCCACACACCCTCAAGGCTTGGCCCCATGGAGCCACACCTCAGGACTGTGCCTGCCCTCTCCATGGGAATTCTGCTCATTCCTTTGGCACAACCTGACAGATTAGGAGCAACATCCGAAGTCCCCGAGGCCACCCCAATATTGTAGGATGTCCGGGACAAACAGGGACCATCTGCCACAAGCTGAGCCACTACCTCCAATCAGACCTGTAGATAGATATCCATAGAAAAGAAGATTGAACAGGACAGGCACCTAGGCCCTAAACGGATCCATTGCTTTTGTTTTCACGTATCTCTCCTCAGAGGCCTGGATTCCAATACCAGCACATGGGGGTTTCTGGAGCTACCAATCAGAACAAATCGCATGCCACATGGGAATCATGCTATATGGAACTGTGTCAAAACCTCCAGTTAGGAGAAAATTTCACGTCACTGGAGCCACCGCCCCATTCCAATGTCTCAATGGACACAATCCCACATTATGACCCATCCTCAGGAGAGTCCATTTCAACTCAAACCTGGCGGTTGCTCACCCAGTGCCAGCAGATCAAACCTGCTTTGTCACTAGGAGACAATTGGAATGCGAGTTCGTTGCCCAGGTATCCGTTGTTAGAACTCTGCTCTGGAGAAATTCCTAATGGGGTGTCCTTGATCCATTCAACAGGTCTCAACTGTCCTGCAGAAGGAATCCTTGTGGTTTGCAGCATCACACACTCGCACCGTGGGAAAACCTCCATGGCCTCGTGATGCCTCCACCTTCAGGTAGAGGACATCATGGACAGAAACTCCCGTCTGATCCTCGCCCTGACTTCAGATGCATGAGATCTCAATTCAGCTCTGCAGAGTGTGCCTGCCTTGCCCTCGACCAAAACCTAAGCCAGCTCACGTTCTCAGACTTCCGTCCTCACACTCCTGGCCCACAAGCCTTCCACTTTGGGAATTCTGGAGACAAAATGCAGCACTCTGCCTGCCCTCCAGAAGAGAGACTTTGCCCTAGGGGTCTACCCAGAAACATCAAATGAGGATCAACCTGCAATTCTCTAGACTGTACCCCAATTATACAGTCTAGCCTGGGCACTAATGCCCTGTCTGACACAGCCTGACCCCAGACCTCGTGACCGACACCCAGACACCTGGCCTCACACTGAACACAACGAACATGCCATGGCCTTAGGTCATCATCTCTTCCCAACCTTGTTCTTCAGGCTTCAGAACCTAGACATTATCTCCACTCACAACTAAGTGATGTACGTGATGCAGAAATCAGAACTTCACCTTCCCCATGACCAGAAACCTTGTGGTTGGCATGTTGTCCAACGTTCAGTATATGAGAACCCAGCATGGCCCATGAGGCCTCAGACATGCTTGAGGGCTGCGATGGGCACAAACACACATTAGGACCCTAAGCATGAACCCTGGCCTCAAGTAAAGCCTCTCCGGGGCTGGACCAAGAGCCTGCATATGGGACTTGCCATGCCCCTACTCCCCCAATCCTAGCCAGAGCTTGAGAAGTCTAGTCAACCTTATTCAGAGCTCTTTCCTGGAATCCCTCTTTGGTGTGACACATAAGGAAAAAAAAAAAAAAAAAAAAAAAAAAAAAAAACCAAGATAAAGAAAAAAAAAAAGTAAGGACTCCTACCATCCAAAGAATGACCCCAAACACTTGGAATCTGGCCAAATCCACAGAGAGAAATACTCGTCCATGGTCGATGAGGCCAGCCTACATTCCATGGCCACCATTGACACAAAATCCGGAGACAAAAACCTGAAAAAGCGCCACACACTTGCCCTTTGTTCAGAGCCCCCAAAATTCTCAAGGTCTGTAGATCGGGCCTGCCATACCTATGTCCCCAAACCTAAGCCGAGTTTGTGTTTTCAGACTTCTGTCTCCATTGTCCTCACCCACACATTCTAAAGGCTGGGCCCCATGGAGCCACACCTCAGGACTGTGCCTGCCCTCTCCAAGGGAATTCTGCTCATTCATTTGGCACAACCTGACAGATTAGGAGAATCATCCAAAATCTCTGAGGCCATCCCAATAGTGTAGGATGTCCTGGACATACAGGGACCCTCTGGCACAAGCTGAGCCACTACCTCCAATCAGAACCTTAGACAGATATCCATAGAAAAGAATATTGAACAAGACAGGCACCTAGGCCCTAATTGGATCCATTGCTTTTGTTTTCAGGCATCTCTCCTCAGAGGCCTGGATTCCAATACCAGCATAAGGGGGTTTCCAGAGCTACCTATCAGAAAAAATCTCGTCTCCACATGGGAATCTTGCTCTATGGAGCTGTGTCATAACCTCCAGTTAGGAGAAAACTTCAGGTCACTGGAGCCACTGCCCCATTTGAATATCTCCATGGACACAATCCCAAATTATGACCCATCCTCAGGAGAGTCCATTTCAACTAAACCCCCTCGGTTGCTACTCCAGAGCCAGCAGATTGAACCTGCCTTGTCGCTAGGAGACAATTGAAATGCGAGTTGGGCTCTTCAGGCATCCATCCTTAGAACCCTGCTCTTGCGTCGTTCCTTATGGGACATCCTTGAGCCATCCAACAGGTCTCGACTGTCCCACAGGAGTCCTTGTGCATGGACCACCTAACAACTCATATCATGGAAAGCTTCCAAGGTCACATGATGCCCCCAATCTTCATGAAGGCAGATCATGGAAAGAAACTCCAACCTGAGCCAACATCTGATCTTCGCCTTGACTTCAGATGCACGAGATCTTGATTCAGCTCTTCAGAGTGTACCTGCTGTGCCCTCACCCCAAAACCTAAGCGTAGCTAGTGTTCTCCGACTTCCGTCCTCACTCTCCTGGACCACACGCCCTCTATTTTGGGATTTCCGATGACACAGTGCTGCACTCTGCCTGCCCTCTAGAAGAAAAATATTGCCCTATGGGTCTACCCAGAAACCTCAAATGAGGATAAACCTGCACGTCACTCAACTGTACACCAATTATATAGTCTAGCCTGTGCACTAATGCCCTGTCCGACAGAACCTGAGGCCTGAATTCCCAACCGACACCCAGACAGCTTGCAGTACACTGAGAACATCTGAACCGCCATGGCCTTAGGTCGCCATCTCTTTCCAACTTCGGTTTTCAGGCTACAGAATCCTAGACCTTATCTCTACTCACTTCCCATGGGTGAACGTGATGCAGAAATCAGAACTCCTCCTTCCCTCTCGCCAGAATCTTGTGGTTGGCATCTTGTCCAACGTTCAGTGGAGGACCCCTGTAGGGCCTACAGGGGTAGTAGTAGGGCCCCTGAGGGTAGTGTAGGGTCCCTGAGGCCCTGCCTATGCTTAAGAGCTGCTGTGGGCTCAAACACACATTGGGACCCTCAGTTTGAGCCCTGTCCTCAAGTAAAGCCTCTCAGTGGCTGGACCATGAGCCCGCATATGGGGCCTGCCATGCCCCAAGTCACTCAATCTTAACCAGAGGTAGAGACATCTAGTCACCCCTACTCAGGGCTC
This sequence comes from Mustela nivalis, assembly GCF_964662115.1. Classification (NCBI taxonomy): domain Eukaryota; kingdom Metazoa; phylum Chordata; class Mammalia; order Carnivora; family Mustelidae; genus Mustela; species Mustela nivalis. Next base: position 103,454 of record NW_028135186.1, read on the forward strand.
TGCTCTGGAAACCCTCTTTGGTGGGACATTTGAGGTAAATAAACACAGTAACGACTCCTCCCACTCACAGAATGACCCCAATCTCTTGGGATTGGGCCATCCCAAGTGATTGGGGTCCAGAGAGAAAGACTCGTCCATGGCCCATGAGGCCAGCCCGACATTCCATGGCCACTATTGACACAAAATCCAGAGACATAAGCTTCAGCAAGCGTTCACACTCACCCTTAGGTCATAGCCCAAAAAATTCTCCTCATAGTCTGTAGATTGGGCCTGCCATACCTACGTCCCCAAACCTAAGCCGAGTTTGTATTTTCAGACTTCTATCCTGACATCCCTGTCCCACACACCCTCCAGACTGAGGCCCCTGGAGCCACACCTCAGGACTGTGCCTGCCCTCTCCAAGGAAATTCTTCCCATTCCATTGGCCACAACCCTACAGATAAGGAGAAACCTCCAAAGTCCCAGAGGCCATTCCAATAGTGTAGGCCACCCAGGACAAAGAGGGGCGATCTCTCACAAACTGAGCAACGACGTCAACTCACCCGTAGACAGATAACCCAAGAGAAGAAGATTAAACTGGACTGGCCCCTAGAATGTAATTTGTTCCATTGCTTTTTTTTTCTAAGCATCTCTCCTCAGAGGCCTGTTTTACAATATCAGCATATGGGGGATTCCAGAGATACCAATCAGAACAAATCTTGTCTTCACATGGGAAACTTATCCTTTGGAGCACTGTAAAAGCCTCCAGTTAGGAGAAACCTTCAGGTAGCCGGAGCAACCGCCCTATTCCAAGGTCTCCATGGACACATACCCGCATTATGACCATTCGGCAGGAGAGTACATTTCAACTCAGCCCCGTCGATTACTCCCCCAGAGGCAGAATATCAAACCTGCCTTGTCGCTAGGAGACAACTGGAATGCAAAGCAGACTCTCTAGGCATCCATCCATGGAATCCTGCTCTGGCGCCGTTCCATATGGGATGTCCTGGAGCCTTCCAACAGGTCTTGACTGTCCCACAGAAGGAATCCTTGCAGATTGGAGCATCTCACAACTCCTATCGTGGGAAAACCTACATGGCCTCATGAGAGGCTCCCCTTTATAAAGGGGCCATCATGGACAGAAACTCCAACCTGAGCCAACTTCTGATGCATTGCTTTGGTTTCTAGGTATCTCTCCTCAGAGGCCTGGTTTCCAATATCAGAATATGGGGGCTTCCTAAGGAAACAATCAGAACAGATCTCATCTCCACATGGGAAACTTGCTCTTTGGAGCTGTGTCAATACCTCAGGTTAGGAGGATCCTTCAGGGCGCTGGCACCATGGCCCAATCCCAAGGTCTCCAAGGACACAAACTTACATTATGAACCATTCTCAGGAGAGTCCATTTCAAATCAGCCCACTCTGCTGCTCACCCAGAGCCAGCAGATCAAACCTTCCTTGTCACTAGGAGACAGTTAGAATGGGAGGAGGGCTGCCCAGGCATCCATCCTTAGAACCCTGCTCTGGAGAACTTCTTTATGGGATGTCTTGAATCCAACCAACCTGTCTTGACTGTCTCGCAGAATGAATCCTTGTGGTTTGAAGCATCACACAATAACACTGTGAGAAAACCTCCATATCCTCATGATGACCCACACCTTCATAAATGGGCCATCATGGACAGAAACTCCATCCTAAGCCAAAGTCTGATCCTCGCCCTGAATTCAGAAGCATGAGATCTCGATTCAGCACTTGAGAGTGTGCCTGCTGGGCCCTCGCCTTGAAACCTAAGCCTATCTTGTGTTCTCAGACTTCCGTCCTCAGAATCCTGGCCACACCCCTCCAGTTTGGAAATTCTGGAGACACAATGCAGCACTCTGCCTGGTCTCCAGAAGAAAAATGTTGCCCTATAGGGCTAACCAGAAACGCCAAATGAGTAACAACCTGCATGCCACTCGACCATACCCCAATTATACAGTCTAGCCTGTGCACTAAAGCCCTGTCTGACACAGCCTGAGGGCAGACCTCCAGTCCAACACCAGGACAGCTGGCCGTACACTGAGCATATCATACCCACAATGGCTTTAGGCCATCATCTCTACCCAACCTCAATTTTCACCTTCAGAACCTAGACCTTATCTACACTCACTGCTCAGGAGTGAACGTGATGCAAGAATCAGAACTTCTCCTTCGCCATGGCAAGAAACCTTGTGGTTGGCATGTTGTCCAACGTTCATTGTAGGAGAAAGCAGCATGGACTATGAGGTCCCACCTATCCCTGAGGGCCACAATTGGCACAAACACATATTGTGACACTCAGCGTGAGCCCTATCCTCATGTGAAGCCTCTTAGTGACTGGAACAACAGCCCACATATGGGGCTTGCCAAGCCCCTAGTCACCCAATCTCAACCAGAGTTCGAGATGTCTAGTCACCCGACTCAGGGCTCTGCTCTGGAATCCCTCTTTGGTGGGACACCTGAGGTAAAAAAAAAAAATACAGAAAGGACTTTTCCCATCCACAGAATGATCCCAACCCCTTGGGATCAGGCCAAATCACCAGAGAAAGAATTGTCCATGGCCCTTGAGGACACCCCGACATTCCGCGGCCACCGTTGACACAAAATCCAGAGACAAAAGCCTGAGCAAGCGCCACATACTCGCCCTTTGTTCATAGCCCGGAAAATTCTCACGTTCTGTAGATCGAGCCTTCATACATACATCCCCAAACCTAAGCTGAGTTTGTATTTTCAGACTTCTGTCCCCACAGGCCTGGCCCACACACCATCCAAGCTGGGGCCCCTGGAGCCACACCTCAGGACTGTGGCTTCCCTCTCCAGGGGAATTCTGCCATTTCCATTGGCCACAACCTTATAGATTAGGAGAAACCTCCAAACTCCCCGAGGCCATCCGAATAGTGTTGGCTGCCCAGGACAAACAGGGATGATCTTTCACAAGTTAGGAAACTACCTCCACTCAGACCCAGAGACAGATATCCCCATAGAATAAAATTGAACTGGACAGGCACTTAGGCCCTAATCAGATCCATTGCTTTTGTTTCCAGGCATCTCTCCTCAGAGGCCTGGTTTCCAATACCAGCATAGGGGGATTACTGAGGCACTCATCAGAAAAATCTCGTCTCCACATAGGAAATGTACTCTTTGGAGCTCTATAAAAACCTCTGTTTAGGAGAATCTTTCAGGGCCCCGGATCAAGCGCCCCATTCCAGGGTCTCCATGGACTTAAAACCACATTATGATCTATCCTCGGGAGCGTCCATGTCAACTCAACCCCCTTGGTTTCTCCCCCAGGGCCCGCAGATCAAACCTGCTTTGTCGCTAGGAGACAACTAGAATGGGAGGTGGGCTGCCTAGGCATCAATCCTTAGAACCCTACTCTGGAGTCATTCCATATGGGACATCCTAGATCCATCCAACAGGTCTCAAGTGTCCCACAGAAGGAATCTTTGCAGTCTGGAGCATCTCAGAACTCCCATTGTGGGAAAATCTACATGGCCTCTTGAGACGCTCCACTTTATAAAGTGGCCATCATGGCTAGAAACTCCTACCTGAGCAAACGTCTGATATTCGCCCTGACTTCAGGTGCATGAGATCATGATTCAGCTCTGCAGAGTGTGCCTTCTGTGCCCTCACCCCCAAAACTAAGCCTAGCTTGTGTTCTCAGACTACAGTCCTCACACCCCTGGCCCAAAATCCCTACAGTTTGGCAATACTGGGGCCACAATGCAGCACTCTGCCTGCCCTCCCAGAGAAAAAACGTTGCCTTATGGAACTACCTAGAGACCCGTATGAGGATCAATTGAACGCCACTCGACTGCACCCCAAATATTCAGTCTACCCTGTCTAATGCCTTGTCTGACACAGCATGAGCCCACACCTCCAGACCTACGTTCAACAGCTGGCCGCACACTGAGCTCATTGGACCCAACCGGTCCTTAGGTCTTCATCTCTTCCCAACCTCGGTTTTCAGGTTTCAGAACCTAGACCTAAACTCCAATCACTGTCCAGGGGTTAACGTGATGCAGAAGTCACAACTCTTCCTTCGCCATGGCCAGAAACCTTGTGGTTGGCATATTCTCCAACGTTCAGTGTCGGAGAATCCAGCGTGGCCCATGAGGCCCTTCCCATGCTTGAGGGCCTTGTTGGCACAAATAGGCATTGTGACCCTCAGCATGAGCCCTGTCCTCAAGGAAGGCCTCTCAGTGTCTGAATCAAGAGCCCACATATTGGACATGCCATGCCCCTAGGCCCCCAAACTAAAACATGGGTGGGGTTGCCCAGTTGTCCCTCCCGAGGACTCTGCTCTTTAATCCCTCCTTTATTGGGACACATGAGGTACAAAAAATAAAATAAAATAAAATAAAAAACAGAAAGGACTCCTCCCATCCCACAGAACATACACAAACTCTTGGGATTGGGTCAAATCCTCAGAGAAGGAAAGCCATCCACAACCCATGAGGCAACGCCAGCATTCCACCCACATTGTTGACACAAATCCAGAGACAAAATCTGAGCAATCACCTCAAACTCACACTTTTTCATATCCTGAAGTGTTATCACGGTCTGTAGATTGGGCGTGCCATAACTATGTCCGCAATCCTAAGCGGAGTTTGTGTTTTCAGATTTTTGCTCCACAGGCCTGGCCCACACACCCTCAAAGTTGGGCCCCTAGAGCCAAACTCAGAACTTTGCCTGCCCTCTCCAGGGGATTTCTGCCCATTCCATTGACCACAACCCTATAGATTAGGAGAAACTCCAAAGTCCCGAGGCCATTCCAATATTATAGGTCACCCAGGAAAACAGGGGCGATCTGACACAATCTGAGCAACTACCTCACCTCAGATACTTAGACACGTATCCCCAGCAAAGAGATTGAACCGGACAGGCACCTAGGCTCTAATCATATCCATAGCTTTTGTTTCCAGTCATCTCTCCTCAGAGGCCTGGTTTCCAATACCAGCATATGGGAGATTCCTTAGGCACTCATCAATTCACAATTCTCTTCTCTACATAGGAAACATACTCTTTAGAGCTCCATCAAAACCTCCGGTTATGAACATCCCTCAAGGACCCAGATCAAGACCCCATTCCAAGGTCTCCATGGACAAAAATGCACATTATGACCCATCCTCAACTCACCCATTTCAACACACCCGATTCGGTTGCTCCACTAGATCAGGCAGATCGAACTTGCCTTGGCTCTATGAGACACCTGGAATGGAAGGCAGGCTGCCCAGGCATCCATCCTTAGAACCCTGCTCTGGATAACTTCCTTATGGGATGTCCTGGAGCCATCCACCGGTCTCACCTGTCCCACAGAAGGAATCATTGCGGTTTGGAGCATCTCACAATTCAAATCGTGGGAAAAACTCCATGTCCTCGTGACACCCTCCCATTCATGAAGGGGCCATCATGGACAGAAACTCCGACCTAAGCCAACGTCTGATCCTAGCTCTGTCTTCAGGTATACGGGATCTCGAATCATCTCTGCAGAGGGTGCCTGCCGTCCCTTCACCCCAAAATCTAAGTCTGGCTTGTGTTCTCAGAATTTTTTCCTCACACCCCTGGCCCACAAGCCTTCCAGTTTGGGAATTCTGGAGCCAGTATGTGACACTGTGTCTTCCCTCCAAAGAAAAACGTTGCCCTCTGGGGCTACCCAGTAACCACAAATGAGTACCATCCTGCACGAAACTCGACTGCACCCCAATGATACAGTCTAGCCTGGGCACTAATTCCCTGTCTGCCACAGCCTGAGCCTGCACCTCCCAACCCACACTCAACAGCAGGCCGAACACTGAGCACATCAGACACACCATGGCCTTAGGGCTTCATCTCTTCCCAACCTCAGTTTTCAGGCTTCAGAACCTAGACCTTAAATCCAATCATAGTCCAGGAGTGAAAGTGTGGCAGAAATTAGAACTCCTTCTTCCCCATGGCCAGAAAACTTGTGGTTGCCATATTGTGCAACGTTCAGTGTAGGAGAAACCAGCATGGTACATTAGGCCACCCCCTGACTTGAGGGGCTCCTTGGGCACAAAAACACATTGTGAAACTCAGTGTGAGACCTATCCTCAAGGAAGGCCTCTCAGTGTCTGGACCAAGAGCCCACATATGGGGCTTGCCATGTTCTTAGGTCCCAATGTTAACCAGAGGTCTGGTTGTCCAGTTGGCCCAACCCACGACTCTGCTCTGGAATCCCTCTTTTGGTGATCCACCTGAGGTAAAAAAAAAAAAAAAAAAGACAAAAAAAACAAAAAAAACAAAAACAAAAACAAAATAAACAAAAAAACCAGAAAGGCCTCCTCCCTTCCCACAGAATGACCCCAAACTCTTGGGATCAGGTCAAATCCCCAGAAAGGGAGCCTCATCGATGGCCCATGAGGACACCCCGACATTCCATGGCAATCGGTGACACATTTCCAGAAAAAAAAAAAAAAAAAGCATGAGCAAGCATCTCACATCGCCCTTTGTTCATATCCCGAAGAGTTCTCCTCACGGTCTATAGATCGGGCCGGCCATACCTACATCCCCCAACCTAAGTGGAGTTTCTGTTTTCAGAATTTTGTCCAAATAGCCCTGGACCACACACGCTCCACACTTGGGTTCCTGGAGCCACACCTCAGGACTGTGCTTCCCTTTCAAGGGAATTCTTCCCATTCCATTGGCCACAACCTTGCAAATGAGAAAAAACCTCCAAAGTCACCGAGGCCATCCCATTAGTGTAGGCCGCCCAGGACAAACAGGGGTGATCTCAAACCAGCTGAGCAACTACCTCCACTCAGACAACAGATGTCCCCAGAGAAGAATATTGAACCGGTCAGGCCCCTAGGCCCTAAGCAGATCCATTGCTTTGGTTTCCAGGCATCTCTCCTCAGAGGCCTCGTTTCCAATACCAGCATATGGTGGTTTCCTGAGGCACCATTAAAAACAAATCTCGTCTCCCCATGGAAAACTTGCTCATTGGAGCTTTGTCATAACCTCTGGTTAGGAGAATCCTTCAGGGCCCTGGTGCCACTGCCCCATACCAAGGTCTCCATGGACTCAAACCAACATTAAGACCATCCTCAGGAAGGTCCATTTAAACTCAGCCCCCTCAGTTGCTACCCCAAGACAGCAGATCAAACGTTTATTGTTGCTAGGAGACAATTGGAATGTGAGGCTGGCTGCCCAGGCATCCATACTTAGAACGCTTTTCTGGAAAAATACCTTATAAGACGTCCTGGAGCCATCCAACAAATCTTAATTGTCCCACAGAAGGAATCCTTGCGGTTTGGAGCATCTCACAACTCCAATAGTGGGAAAACCACCATGGCATCATAATGCCCCCCCTTCCTGAGGGGCCCACATGGGCAGAAACTCAAACCTGAGCCAAAGTCTGAACCTCGACCTGACTTCAGACGCATGAGATCTCAATTCCGCTCTGCAGAGTGTGCCTGCCCTGTCCTTGCCCTGAAACCTAAGCTTAGCTTGTGTTCTCAGACTTCTGTCCTCACTCTCCTGGCCCACAATCCCTCCAGTTTGGGAATTCCGAAGCCACAATGCAGCACTCTGCCTGCCCTCCAGAAGAAATACTTTGCCCTATGCTGCTAATAAGAAACACCAAATGATTTTCTAATGCATGCCACTCGATTGTAAAGCAATTATACAGCCCACCCTGTATACTAATGCCCTGTCTGGCACAGCCTGAGACAAGACATCCCAAACGACACCCAGACAGCTGGCCCCAACCTGGACACATAGGACCCGCTATGGCTGTAGGTCGTCATCTCATCCCAACCTCGGTTTTCAGGTTTCAGAACCTAGACCTTATCTCCAATCACTGCCCAAGGGTGAACGTGATGCAGAAATTAGAATTCCTCCTTCCCCATGGCCGGAAATCCTTGTGGTTGGCATGTTGTCCAACGTTCAATGTGGGAAAACCTACATTGTCCGAAAGGACACGCCAGTGCTTGAGGGCCGCCTAGGGCACAGACATGCATTTTGACCTGCAGCGTGAGTCCCGTATTAAAGTAACGCCTCTCAGTGGCTGGACCAAGATCCTGCATATGGGGCTTGTCATATCCATAGGCCCCCAAACTTAACCAGAGGGCGAGTATTCCAGTTGTCAGTACCCACTGCTATGCTCTAGAATCCCTCTACTGGGGGAACACATGAAGCAGAAAACAGGACACTTCCCTTCCCACAGAATGACCCCAAACTCTTGGGGGCTGGACAAACTACCAGAGAGGGAGACTTCTACGACCCATGAGGCAACTCCTACATTAAACGGCCATTGTGGACAAAACATCCAGAGACAAAAGCCTGAGCGACTGCCTCCCTCTCACCCTTCTTTCATATCCCGAGGAGCTCCCCTCATGGACTGTAGATCAGGCCTGCCGTAACCTCAGCCCCAAACCTGAGCTGAGTTAGGGTTTTTGGATGTCTGTCTGCACAGCCATGGCCCACACGGCCTCCAGGATGGGGTCTCTGGAGCCACACCACAGAACTGTGCCTGCTCTCTCCTAAGAAACTGCCCATTCCATTGGCCACAACTCTACAAAATAGTAGAAACCTCAAGGTCCCCAAGGACATCCCACTACCGCAAGCCGCACTGGACAAATAGGGGCATTATGACACAAGCTGAGCAACTACTACCTCCATGCAGACACACTGACAGATATCCGCAGAGACAGAAGATTGAACCAGACAGGCCCCTAGGCCCTATTATGAACTCTTGCTTTGGTGTCCAGGTATCACTCCTCAGAGGCCTGGGTTCGAACACCAGCATACGGGCTTTCCTGAGGCACTAGACAGAAGACTTCTCATCTCCACATGGGAAGCTTCCTTGTTGGAGATGTGTCAAGCCCTTCGGGTTGGAGAATCCTGCAGAGTCCCTTAGCTACTGCCACATTCCAAGGTCTCCATGGCCACCAACCCACATTATGACTCATCCTCAGGAGAGTCCATTTAAACTCAGCCATCTGGGTAGCTCACCCAAGAGCCCGCAGATTAAGTGTGCCTTGTCTCCACCGGGCAATGGGAAGGTGAGTTGGCGTGTCTCGGCATCCATGCTTAGGCCCCTGCTCTCGAGTCTTTCTGTATGGGGCATCCTGGAACCATCCAATAGTACTCGACTGTCCTGAAGAAGGAAACTTTGAAGTTTGGAGCAGCTCACAACTCCCAGCGTAGGGAAACTTCCCTGGCCTCATGACGCCCCCACCCCCTTCAGGAAGGGGCCGTCATGGACACAAACTCCAGCTTGAGGCAACATCTGATACTCGCCCTGACCTCACCTGCAGGAGATCTCGATTCAGCCTCTGCAGAGTGGGCCTGCCATGCTCTTGGCCCCAAAACTTGTGCTAGCTTGTGTTTTCAGACTTCCTTCCTCACAAACCTGGCCACACCCCTCCAGTTTGGCAATTCTGGAGACACAATGCAGCACTCTGCCTGCCCTCCAGAAGAAAAATGTTGCCCTATAGGGCTAACCGGAAACGCCAAATGAGTAACAACCTGCATGCCACTCGACCATACCCCAATTATACAGTCTAGCCTGTGCACTAAAGCCCTGTCTGACACAGCCTGAGGGCAGACCTCCATCCAACACCCAGAAAGCTGGCCGTACACAGAGCATATCACACCCACAATGGCTTTAGGCCATCATCTCTAACCAACCTCAGTTTTCACCTTCAGAACCTAGACCTTATCTCCACTCACTGCTCAGGAATGAATGTGATGCAAGAATCAGAACTTCTCCTTCGGCTTGGCAAGTAACCTAGTGGTTGGCATGTTGTCCAATGTTCATTGTAGGAGAAAGCAGCATGGACTATGAGACATCACCTATCCCTGAGGGCCACAATTTGCACAAACACACATTGTGACCCTCAGCGTGAGCCCTATCCTCATGTAAAGCCTCTTAGTGACTGGAACAACAGCCCACATATGGGGCTTGCCAAACCCCTAGTCCCCCAATCTCAACCAGAGTTCGAGATGAGTAGTCACCCCTACTCAGGGCTCTACTCTGGAATCCCATTTTGGTGGGACACCTGAGGTAAAAAAAAAAAAAAAAAAAACATATATATATATATATATACATATATATATATATATATATACATATATATATATATATACACAGAAAGGACTCTTCCAATCCACAGAATGATCCCAACCACTTGGGATCAGGCCATATCACCAGAGAAAGAATTGTCCATGGCCCTTGAGGACATCCCGACATTCCACGGCCACCGTTGACACAAAATCCAGAGACAAAAGCCTGAGCAATCGCCACATACTCGCCCTTTGTTCATAGCCCGGAAAATTCTCACGTTCTGTAGATCGAGCCTTCATACATACATCCCCAAACCTAAGCTGAGTTTGTGTTTTCAGACTTCTGTCCCCACAGGCCTGGCCCACACACCATCCAAGCTGGGGCCCCTGGAGACACACCTCAGGACTGTGGCTTCCCTCTCCAGGGGAATTCTGCCATTTCCATTGGCCACAACCCTATAGATTAGGAGAATCCTCCAAACTCCCCGAGGCCATCCGAATAGTGTTGGCTGCCCAGGACACACTGGGATGATCTTTCACAACTTAGGAAACTACCTCCACTCAGACCCAGAGACAGATATCCCCATAGAATAATATTGAACTGGACAGGCACTTAGGCCCTAATCAGATCCATTGCTTTTGATTCCAGTCATCTCTCCTCAGAGGCCTGGTTTCCAATACCAGCATATGGGAGATTCCTTAGGCACTCATCAAAACAATTCTCCTCTCTACATAGGAAACATACTCTTTAGAGCTCCATCAAAACCTCCTATTATGAACATCCCTCAAGGCCCCGGTTCAAGCACCCCATTCCAAGGTCTACATGGACACAAATGCACATTATGACCCATCCTCAACTCACCCATTTCAACACACCCGCCTCGGATGCTCCCGTAGATCCAGCAGATCGAACTTGCCTTGGCTCTATGAGACACCCGGAATGGGAGGCAGGCTGCCCAGGCATCCATCCTTAGAACCCTGCTCTGGATAACTTCCTTATGGGATGTCCTGGAGCCATCCAACAGGTCTCGACTGTCCCACAGAAGGAATCATTGCGGTTTGGAGCATCTCACAATTCCCATCGTGGGAAAACCTCCATGTCCTCGTGACACCGTCCCCTTCATGAAGGGGCCGTCATGGACAGAAACTTCGACCTAAGCCAACGTCTGATCCTAGCTCTGTCTTCAGGTATACAGGATATCAAATCATCTCTGCAGAGGGTGCCTGCCGTCCCCTCACCCCGAAATCTAAGTCTGGCTTGTGTTCTCAGAATTTTTTCCTCACACTCCTGGCCCACAAGCCTTCCAGTTTGGGAATTCTGGAGCCACTATGTGGCACTGTGTCTTCCCTCCAGAAGAAAAACGTTGCCCTCTGGGGCTACCCAGTAACCACAAATGAGTACCATCCTGCACGAAACTCGACTGCAGCCCAATGATACAGTCTAGCCTGGGCACTAATTCCCTGTCTGCCACAGCCTGAGCCTGCACCTCCCAACCCACACTCAACAGCTGGCCGAACACTGAGCACATCAGACACACCATGGCCTTAGGTCTTCATCTCTTCCCAACCTCAGTTTTCAGGCTTCAGAACCTAGACCTTAAATCCAATCACAGTCCAGGAGTGAAAGTGTGGCAGAAATTAGAACTCCTTCTTCCCCATGGCCAGAAAACTTGTGGTTGCCATATTGTGCAACGTTCAGTGTAGGAGAAACCAGCATGGTACATTAGGCCACGCCCTGACTTGAGGGGCTCCTTGGGCACAAAAACACATTGTGAAACTCAGTGTGAGATCTATCCTCAAGGAAAGCCTCTCAGTGTCTGGACCAAGAGCCCACATATGGGGCTTGCCATGTTCTTAGGTCCCAATGTTAACCAGAGGTCTGGTTGTCCAGTTGCCCCAACCCACGACTCTGCTCTGGAATCCCTCTTTTGGTGGTCCACCTGAGGTAAAAAAAACAAAAACAAAAAAAATAAACAAAAAAACAGAAAGGCCTCCTCCCTTCCCACAGAATGACCTCAAACTCTTGGGATCAGGTCAAATCCCCAGAAAGGGAGCCTCATCGATGGCCCATGAGGACACCCCGACATTCCATGGCAATCGGTGACACATTTCCAGAAAAAAAAAAAAAAAGCATGAGCAAGCATCTCACATCGCCCTTTGTTCATATCCCGAAGAGTTCTCCTCACGGTCTATAGATCGGGCCGGCCATACCTACATCCCCCAACCTAAGTGGAGTTTGTGTTTTCAGACTTTTGTCCAAATAGCCCTGGACCACACACGCTCCACACTTGGGTCCTTGGAGCCACACCTCAGGACTGTGCTTCCCTTTCAAGGGAATTCTTCCCATTCCATTGGCCACAACCTTGCAAATGAGGAAAAACCTCCAAAGTCACCGAGGCCATCCCATTAGTGTAGGCCGCCCAGGACAAACAGGGGTGATCTCAAACCAGCTGAGCAACTACCTCCACTCAGACAACAGATGTCCCCAGAGAAGAATATTGAACCGGACAGGCCCCTAGGCCCTAATCAGATCCATTGCTTTGGTTTCCAGGCATCTCTCCTCAGAGGCCTCGTTTCCAATACCAGCATATGGTGGTTTCCTGAGGCACCATTAAAAACAAATCTCGTCTCCCCATGGAAAACTTGCTCATTGGAGCTTTGTCATAACCTCTGGTTAGGAGAATCCTTCAGGGCCCTGGTGCCACTGCCCCATACCAAGGTCTCCATGGACTCAAACCAACGTTAAGACCATTCTCAGGAAAGTCCATTTCAACTCAGCCCCCTCTGTTACTACCCCAAGACAGCAGATCAAACCTTGCTTGTTGCTAGGAGACAATTGGAATGTGAGGCTGGCTACCCTGGCATCCATACTTAGAACCCTGTTCTGGAAAAATACCTTATAAGACGTCCTGGAGCCATCCAACAAATCTTAATTGTCCCACAGAAGGAATCCTTGTGGTTTGGAGCATCTCACAACTCCAATAGTGGGAAAACCCCAATGGCCTCATAATGCCCCCCCTTCCTGAAGGGGCCCACATGGACAGAAACTCAAACCTGAGCCAAAGTCTGAAGCTGGACCTGACTTCAGACGCATGAAATCTCAATTCAGCTCTGCAGAGTGTGCCTGCCATGTCCTTGCCCCGAAACCTAAGCCTAGCTTGTGTTCTCAGACTTCCGTCCTCACTCTCCTGGCCCACAAGCCCTCCAGTTTGGGAATTCCGAAGCCACAATGCAGCACTCTCCCTGCCCTCCAGAAGAAAAACTTTGCCCTATGCTGCTAATAAGAAACCCCAAATGATTTTCTAATGCATGCCATTCGATTGTAAAGCAATTATACAGCCCACCCTGTATTCTAATGCCCTGTCTGGCACAGCCTGAGACAAGACATCCCAAACGACACCCAGACAGCTGGCCCCAACCTGGACACATAGGACCCGCTATGGCTGTATGTCGTCATCTCTTCCCAACCTCGGTTTTCAGGTTTCAGAACCTAGACCTTATCTCCAATCACTGCCCAGGGGTGAACGTGATGCAGAAATTAGAATTCCTCCTTCCCCATGGCCAGAAACCTTGTGGTTGACATGTTGTCCAACGTTCTATGTGGGAAAACCTACATTGTCCGAAAGGCCACGCCAGTGCTTGAGGGCCGCCTAGGGCACAGACATGCATTGTGACCTGCAGCGTGAGTCCCGTATTAAAGTAACGCCTCTCAGTGGCTGGACCAAGATCCTGCATATGGGGCTTGTCATATCCATAGGCCCCCAGCCTTAACCAGAGGGCGAGTATTCCAGTTGTCAGTACCCACTGCTATGCTCTAGAATCCCTCTACTGAGGGGACACATGAGGCAGAAAACCGGACACTTCCCTTCCCACAGAATGACCCCAAACACTTGGCGGCTGGACAAACTACCAGAGAGGGAGACTTCTACGACCCATGAGGCAACTCCTACATTAAACGGACATTGTGGACAAAACATCCAGAGACAAAAGCCTGAGCGACTGCCTCCCTCTCACCCTTCTTTCATATCCAGAGGAGCTCCCCTCATGGGCTGTAGATCAGGCCTGCCGTAACCTCGGCCCCAAACCTGAGCTGAGTTAGGGTTTTTGGATGTCTGTCTGCACAGCCATGGCCCACACAGCCTCCAGGCTGCGGTCTCTGGAGCCACACCACAGAACTGTGCCTGCTCTCTCCTAAGAAACTGCCCATTCCATTGGCCACAACTCTACAAAATAGTAGAAACCTCAAGGTCCCCAAGGACATCCCACTACCGCAAGCCGCACTGGACAAATAGGGGCATTATGACACAAGCTGAGCAACTACTACCTCCATGCAGACACACAGACAGATATCCGCAGAGACAGAAGATTGAACCAGACAGGCCCCTAGGCCCTATTATGAACTATTGCTTTGGTGTCAAGGTATCACTCCTCAGAGGCCTGGGTTCGAAGACCAGCATACGGGGCTTTCCTGAGGCACCAGACAGAAGACCTCTCATCTCCACATGGGAAGCTTCCTTGTTGGAGTTGTGTCAAGCCCTTCGGGTTGGAGAATCCTGCAGAGTCCCTTAGCTACTGCCACATTCCAAGGTCTCCATGGCCACCAACCCACATTATGACTCATCCTCAGGAGAGTCCATTGAAACTCAGCCTTCTGGGTAGCTCACCCAAGAGCCCACAGATTGAGCGTGCCTTCTTTCGACCAGGCAATGGGAAGGTGAGTTGGCGTTTCTCGGCATCCATGCTTAGGCCCCTGCTCTCGAGTCTTTCTGTATGGGGCATCCTGGAACCATCCAATAGTACTCGACTGTCCTGAAGAAGGAAACTTTGAAGTTTGGAGCAGCTCACAACTCCCAGCGTAGGGAAACATCCCTGGCCTCATGACGTCCCCACCCCCTTCAGGAAGGGGCCGTCATGGACACAAACTCCAGCTTGAGGCAACATCTGATACTCGCCCTGACCTCACCTGCAGGAGATCTCGATTCAGCCTCTGCAGAGTGGGCCTGCCATGCTCTTGGCCCCAAAACTCGTGCTAGCTTGTGTTTTCAGACTTCCTTCCTCACAATCCTGGCCACACCCCTCCAGTTTGGCAATTCCGGAGACGCAATGCAGCACTCTGCCTGCCCTCCAGAAGAAAAATGTTGCCCTATAGGGCTAACCGGAAACGCCAAATGAGTAACAACCTGCATGCCACTCGACCATACCCCAATTATACAGTCTAGCCTGTGCACTAAAGCCCTGTCTGACACAGCCTGAGGGCAGACCTCCAGTCCAACACCCAGAAAGCTGGCCGTACACAGAGCATATCACACCCGCAATGGCTTTAGGCCATCATCTCTACCCAACCTCAGTTTTCACCTTCAGAACCTAGACCTTATCTCCACTCACTGCTCTGGAATGAATGTGATGCAAGAATCAGAACTTCTCCTTCGCCTTGGCAAGTAACCTAGTGGTTGGCATGTTGTCCAATGTTTATTGTAGGAGAAAGCAGCATGGACTATGAGGCCCCACCTAACCCTGAGGGCCACAATGTGCACAAACACACATTGTGACCCTCAGCGTGAGCCCTATCCTCATGTAAAGCCTCTTAGTGACTGGAACAACAGCCCACATATGGGGCTTGCCAAGCCTCTAGTCCCCCAATCTCAACCAGAGTTCGAGATGACTAGTCACCCCTACTCAGGTCTCTACTCTGGAATCCCATTTTGGTGGGACACCTGAGGTAAAAAAAAAAAATACAGAAAGGACTCTTCCCATCCACAGAATGATCCCAACCCCTTGGGATCAGGCCATATCACCAGAGAAAGAATTGTCCATGGCCCTTGAGGACATCCCGACATTCCACGGCCACCGTTGACACAAAATCCAGAGACAAAAGCCTGAGCAATCGCCACATACTCGCCCTTTGTTCATAGCCCGGAAAATTCTCACGTTCTGTAGATCGAGCCTTAATACATACATCCCCAAACCTAAGCTGAGTTTGTGTTTTCAGACTTCTGTCCCCACAGGCCTGGCCCACACACCATCCAAGCTGGGGCCCCTGGAGCCACACCTCAGGACTGTGGCTTCCCTCTCCAGGGGAATTCTGCCATTTCCATTGTCCACAACCCAATAGATTAGGAGAATCCTCCGAACTCCCCGAGGCCATCCGAATAGTGTTGGCTGCCCAGGACACACTGGGATGATCTTTCACAACTTAGGAAACTACCTCCACTCAGACCCAGAGACAGATATCCCCATAGAATAAGATTGAACTGGACAGGCACTTGGGCCCTAATCAGATCCATTGCTTTTGATTCCAGTCGTCTCTCCTCAGAGGCCTGGTTTCCAATACCAGCATATGGGAGATTCCTTAGGCACTCATCAAAACAATTCTCCTCTCTACATAGGAAACATACTCTTTAGAACTCCATCAAAACCTCCTGTTATGAACATCCCTCAAGGCCCCGGTTCAAGCACCCCATTCCAAGGTCTACATGGACACAAATGCACATTATGACCCATCCTCAACTCACCCATTTCAACACACCCGCCTCGGATGCTCCCGTAGATCCAGCAGATCGAACTTGCCTTGGCTCTATGAGACACCCGGAATGGGAGGCAGGCTGCCCAGGCATCCATCCTTAGAACCCTGCTCTGGATAACTTCCTTATGGGATGTCCTGGAGCCATCCAACAGGTCTCGACTGTCCCACAGAAGGAATCATTGCGGTTTGGAGCATCTCACAATTCCCATCGTGGGAAAACCTCCATGTCCTCGTGACACCGTCCCCTTCATGAAGGGGCCGTCATGGACAGAAACTTCGACCTAAGCCAACGTCTGATCCTAGCTCTGTCTTCAGGTATACAGGATATCAAATCATCTCTGCAGAGGGTGCCTGCCGTCCCCTCACCCCGAAATCTATGTCTGGCTTGTGTTCTCAGAATTTTTTCCTCACACTCCTGGCCCACAAGCCTTCCAGTTTGGGAATTCTGGAGCCACTATGTGGCACTGTGTCTTCCCTCCAGAAGAAAAACGTTGCCCTCTGGGGCTACCCAGTAACCACAAATGAGTACCATCCTGCACGAAACTCGACTGCACCCCAATGATACAGTCTAGCCTGGGCACTAATTCCCTGTCTGCCACAGCCTGAGCCTGCACCTCCCAACCCACACTCAACAGCTGGCCGAACACTGAGCACATCAGACACACCATGGCCTTAGGTCTTCATCTCTTCCCAACCTCAGTTTTCAGGCTTCAGAACCTAGACCTTAAATCCAATCACAGTCCAGGAGTGAAAGTGTGGCAGAAATTAGAACTCCTTCTTCCCCATGGCCAGAAAACTTGTGGTTGCCATATTGTGCAACGTTCAGTGTAGGAGAAACCAGCATGGTACATTAGGCCACGCCCTGACTTGAGGGGCTCCTTGGGCACAAAAACACATTGTGAAACTCAGTGTGAGACCTATCCTCAAGGAAAGCCTCTCAGTGTCTGGACCAAGAGCCCACATATGGGGCTTGCCATGTTCTTAGGTCCCAATGTTAACCAGAGGTCTGGTTGTCCAGTTGCCCCAACCCACGACTCTGCTCTGGAATCCCTCTTTTGGTGGTCCACCTGAGGTAAAAAAAAAAAACAAAAACAAAAACAAAAAAAATAAACAAAAAAACAGAAAGGCCTCCTCCCTTCCAACAGAATGACCTCAAACTCTTGGGATCAGGTCAAATCCCCAGAAAGGGAGCCTCATCGATGGCCTATGAGGACACCCCGACATTCCATGGCAATCGGTGACACATTTCCAGAAAAAAAAAAAAAAAGCATGAGCAAGCATCTCACATCGCCCTTTGTTCATATCCCGAAGAGTTCTCCTCACGGTCTATAGATCGGGCCGGCCATACCTACATCCCCCAACCTAAGTGGAGTTTGTGTTTTCAGACTTTTGTCCAAATAGCCCTGGACCACACACGCTCCACACTTGGGTCCTTGGAGCCACACCTCAGGACTGTGCTTCCCTTTCAAGGGAATTCTTCCCATTCCATTGGCCACAACCTTGCAAATGAGGAAAAACCTCCAAAGTCACCGAGGCCATCCCAATAGTGTAGGCCGCCCAGGACAAACAGGGGTGATCTCAAACCAGCTGAGCAACTACCTCCACTCAGACAACAGATGTCCCCAGAGAAGAATATTGAACCGGACAGGCCCCTAGGCCCTAATCAGATCCATTGCTTTGGTTTCCAGGCATCTCTCCTCAGAGGCCTCGTTTCCAATACCAGCATATGGTGGTTTCCTGAGGCACCATTAAAAACAAATCTCGTCTCCCCATGGAAAACTTACTCATTGGAGCTTTGTCATAACCTCTGGTTAGGAGAATCCTTCAGGGCCCTGGTGCCACTGCCCCATACCAAGGTCTCCATGGACTCAAACCAACGTTAAGACCATTCTCAGGAAAGTCCATTTCAACTCAGCCCCCTCTGTTACTACCCCAAGACAGCAGATCAAACCTTGCTTGTTGCTAGGAGACAATTGGAATGTGAGGCTGGCTGCCCAGGCATCCATACTTAGAACCCTGTTCTGGAAAAATACCTTATAAGACGTCCTGGAGCCATCCAACAAATCTTAATTGTCCCACAGAAGGAATCCTTGTGGTGTGGAGCATCTCACAACTCCAATAGTGGGAAAACCCCCATGGCCTCATAATGCCCCCCCTTCCTGAAGGGGCCCACATGGACAGAAACTCAAACCTGAGCCAAAGTCTGAAGCTGGACCTGACTTCAGACGCATGAAATCTCAATTCAGCTCTGCAGAGTGTGCCTGCCATGTCCTTGCCCCGAAACCTAAGCCTAGCTTGTGTTCTCAGACTTCCGTCCTCACTCTCCTGGCCCACAAGCCCTCCAGTTTGGGAATTCCGAAGCCACAATGCAGCACTCTGCCTGCCCTCCAGAAGAAAAACGTTGCCCTATGCTGCTAATAAGAAACCCCAAATGATTTTCTAATGCATGCCACTCGATTGTAAAGCAATTATACAGCCCACCCTGTATTCTAATGCCCTGTCTGGCACAGCCTGAGACAAGACATCCCAAACGACACCCAGACAGCTGGCCCCAACCTGGACACATAGGACCCGCTATGGCTGTAGGTCGTCATCTCTTCCCAACCTCGGTTTTCAGGTTTCAGAACCTAGACCTTATCTCCAATCACTGCCCAGGGGTGAACGTGATGCAGAAATTAGAATTCCTCCTTCCCCATGGCCAGAAACCTTGTGGTTGACATGTTGTCCAACGTTCTATGTGGGAAAACCTACATTGTCCGAAAGGCCACGCCAGTGCTTGAGGGCCGCCTAGGGCACAGACATGCATTGTGACCTGCAGCGTGAGTCCCGTATTAAAGTAACGCCTCTCAGTGGCTGGACCAAGATCCTGCATATGGGGCTTGTCATATCCATAGGCCCCCAGCCTTAACCAGAGGGCGAGTATTCCAGTTGTCAGTACCCACTGCTATGCTCTAGAATCCCTCTACTGAGGGGACACATGAGGCAGAAAACCGGACACTTCCCTTCCCACAGAATGACCCCAAACACTTGGCGGCTGGACAAACTACCAGAGAGGGAGACTTCTACGACCCATGAGGCAACTCCTACATTAAACGGACATTGTGGACAAAACATCCAGAGACAAAAGCCTGAGCGACTGCCTCCCTCTCACCCTTCTTTCATATCCAGAGGAGCTCCCCTCATGGGCTGTAGATCAGGCCTGCCGTAACCTCGGCCCCAAACCTGAGCTGAGTTAGGGTTTTTGGATGTCTGTCTGCACAGCCATGGCCCACACAGCCTCCAGGCTGGGGTCTCTGGAGCCACACCACAGAACTGTGCCTGCTCTCTCCTAAGAAACTGCCCATTCCATTGGCCACAACTCTACAAAATAGTAGAAACCTCAAGGTCCCCAAGGACATCCCACTACCGCAAGCCGCACTGGACAAATAGGGGCATTATGACACAAGCTGAGCAACTACTACCTCCATGCAGACACACAGACAGATATCCGCAGAGACAGAAGATTGAACCAGACAGGCCCCTAGGCCCTATTATGAACTCTTGCTTTGGTGTCAAGGTATCACTCCTCAGAGGCCTGGGTTCAAAGACCAGCATACGGGGCTTTCCTGAGGCACCAGACAGAAGACCTCTCATCTCCACATGGGAAGCTTCCTTGTTGGAGTTGTGTCAAGCCCTTCGGGTTGGAGAATCCTGCAGAGTCCCTTAGCTACTGCCACATTCCAAGGTCTCCATGGCCACCAACCCACATTATGACTCATCCTCAGGAGAGTCCATTTAAACTCAGCCTTCTGGGTAGCTCACCCAAGAGCCCACAGATTGAGCGTGCCTTCTCTCGACCAGGCAATGGGAAGGTGAGTTGGCGTTTCTCGGCATCCATGCTTAGGCCCCTGCTCTCGAGTCTTTCTGTATGGGGCATCCTGGAACCATCCAATAGTACTCGACTGTCCTGAAGAAGGAAACTTTGAAGTTTGGAGCAGCTCACAACTCCCAGCGTAGGGAAACATCCCTGGCCTCATGACGTCTCCACCCCCTTCAGGAAGGGGCCGTCATGGACACAAACTCCAGCTTGAGGCAACATCTGATACTCGCCCTGACCTCACCTGCAGGAGATCTCGATTCAGCCTCTGCAGAGTGGGCCTGCCATGCTCTTGGCCCCAAAACTCGTGCTAGCTTGTGTTTTCAGACTTCCTTCCTCACAATCCTGGCCACACCCCTCCAGTTTGGCAATTCCGGAGACGCAATGCAGCACTCTGCCTGCCCTCCAGAAGAAAAATGTTGCCCTATAGGGCTAACCGGAAACGCCAAATGAGTAACAACCTGCATGCCACTCGACCATACCCCAATTATACAGTCTAGCCTGTGCACTAAAGCCCTGTCTGACACAGCCTGAGGGCAGACCTCCAGTCCAACACCCAGAAAGCTGGCTGTACACAGAGCATATCACACCCGCAATGGCTTTAGGCCATCATCTCTACCCAACCTCAGTTTTCACCTTCAGAACCTAGACCTTATCTCCACTCACTGCTCTGGAATGAATGTGATGCAAGAATCAGAACTTCTCCTTCGCCTTGGCAAGTAACCTAGTGGTTGGCATGTTGTCCAATGTTTATTGTAGGAGAAAGCAGCATGGACTATGAGGCCCCACCTAACCCAGAGGGCCACAATATGCACAAACACACATTGTGACCCTCAGCGTGAGCCCTATCCTCATGTAAAGCCTCTTAGTGACTGGAACAACAGCCCACATATGGGGCTTGCCAAGCCTCTAGTCCCCCAATCTCAACCAGAGTTCGAGATGACTAGTCACCCCTACTCAGGGCTCTACTCTGGAATCCCATTTTGGTGGGACACCTGAGGTAAAAAAAAAAAAAAATACAGAAAGGACTCTTCCCATCCACAGAATGATCCCAACCCCTTGGGATCAGGCCATATCACCAGAGAAAGAATTGTCCATGGCCCTTGAGGACATCCCGACATTCCACGGCCACCGTTGACACAAAATCCAGAGACAAAAGCCTGAGCAATCGCCACATACTCGCCCTTTGTTCATAGCCCGGAAAATTCTCACGTTCTGTAGATCGAGCCTTCATACATACATCCCCAAACCTAAGCTGAGTTTGTGTTTTCAGACTTCTGTCCCCACAGGCCTGGCCCACACACCATCCAAGCTGGGGCCCCTGGAGCCACACCTCAGGACTGTGGCTTCCCTCTCCAGGGGAATTCTGCCATTTCCATTGTCCACAACCCAATAGATTAGGAGAATCCTCCGAACTCCCCGAGGCCATCCGAATAGTGTTGGCTGCCCAGGACACACTGGGATGATCTTTCACAACTTAGGAAACTACCTCCACTCAGACCCAGAGACAGATATCCCCATAGAATAAGATTGAACTGGACAGGCACTTAGGCCCTAATCAGATCCATTGCTTTTGATTCCAGTCATCTCTCCTCAGAGGCCTGGTTTCCAATACCAGCATATGGGAGATTCCTTAGGCACTCATCAAAACAATTCTCCTCTCTACATAGGAAACATACTCTTTAGAACTCCATCAAAACCTCCTGTTATGAACATCCCTCAAGGCCCCGGTTCAAGCACCCCATTCCAAGGTCTACATGGACACAAATGCACATTATGACCCATCCTCAACTCACCCATTTCAACACACCCGCCTCGGATGCTCCCGTAGATCCAGCAGATCGAACTTGCCTTGGCTCTATGAGACACCCGGAATGGGAGGCAGGCTGCCCAGGCATCCATCCTTAGAACCCTGCTCTGGATAACTTCCTTATGGGATGTCCTGGAGCCATCCAACAGGTCTCGACTGTCCCACAGAAGGAATCATTGCGGTTTGGAGCATCTCACAATTCCCATCGTGGGAAAACCTCCATGTCCTCGTGACACCGTCCCCTTCATGAAGGGGCCGTCATGGACAGAAACTTCGACCTAAGCCAACGTCTGATCCTAGCTCTGTCTTCAGGTATACAGGATATCAAATCATCTCTGCAGAGGGTGCCTGCCGTCCCCTCACCCCGAAATCTAAGTCTGGCTTGTGTTCTCAGAATTTTTTCCTCACACTCCTGACCCACAAGCCTTCCAGTTTGGGAATTCTGGAGCCACTATGTGGCACTGTGTCTTCCCTCCAGAAGAAAAACGTTGCCCTCTGGGGCTACCCAGTAACCACAAATGAGTACCATCCTGCACGAAACTCGACTGCACCCCAATGATACAGTCTAGCCTGGGCACTAATTCCCTGTCTGCCACAGCCTGAGCCTGCACCTCCCAACCCACACTCAACAGCTGGCCGAACACTGAGCACATCAGACACACCATGGCCTTAGGTCTTCATCTCTTCCCAACCTCAGTTTTCAGGCTTCAGAACCTAGACCTTAAATCCAATCACAGTCCAGGAGTGAAAGTGTGGCAGAAATTAGAACTCCTTCTTCCCCATGGCCAGAAAACTTGTGGTTGCCATATTGTGCAACGTTCAGTGTAGGAGAAACCAGCATGGTACATTAGGCCACGCCCTGACTTGAGGGGCTCCTTGGGCACAAAAACACATTGTGAAACTCAGTGTGAGACCTATCCTCAAGGAAAGCCTCTCAGTGTCTGGACCAAGAGCCCACATATGGGGCTTGCCATGTTCTTAGGTCCCAATGTTAACCAGAGGTCTGGTTGTCCAGTTGCCCCAACCCACGACTCTGCTCTGGAATCCCTCTTTTGGTGGTCCACCTGAGGTAAAAAAACAAAAACAAAAACAAAAACAAAAAAAATAAACAAAAAAACAGAAAGGCCTCCTCCCTTCCCACAGAATGACCTCAAACTCTTGGGATCAGGTCAAATCCCCAGAAAGGGAGCCTCATCGATGGCCCATGAGGACACCCCGACATTCCATGGCAATCGGTGACACATTTCCAGAAAAAAAAAAAAAAAAAAAGCATGAGCAAGCATCTCACATCGCCCTTTGTTCATATCCCGAAGAGTTCTCCTCACGGTCTATAGATCGGGCCGGCCATACCTACATCCCCCAACCTAAGTGGAGTTTGTGTTTTCAGACTTTTGTCCAAATAGCCCTGGACCACACACGCTCCACACTTGGGTCCCTGGAGCCACACCTCAGGACTGTGCTTCCATTTCAAGGGAATTCTTCCCATTCCATTGGCCACAACCTTGCAAATGAGGAAAAACCTCCAAAGTCACCGAGGCCATCCCAATAGTGTAGGCCGCCCAGGACAAACAGGGGTGATCTCAAACCAGCTGAGCAACTACCTCCACTCAGACAACAGATGTCCCCAGAGAAGAATATTGAACCGGACAGGCCCCTAGGCCCTAATCAGATCCATTGCTTTGGTTTCCAGGCATCTCTCCTCAGAGGCCTCGTTTCCAATACCAGCATATGGTGGTTTCCTGAGGCACCATTAAAAACAAATCTCGTCTCCCCATGGAAAACTTGCTCATTGGAGCTTTGTCATAACCTCTGGTTAGGAGAATCCTTCAGGGCCCTGGTGCCACTGCCCCATACCAAGGTCTCCATGGACTCAAACCAACGTTAAGACCATTCTCAGGAAAGTCCATTTCAACTCAGCCCCCTCTGTTGCTACCCCAAGACAGCAGATCAAACGTTGCTTGTTGCTAGGAGACAATTGGAATGTGAGGCTGGCTGCCCAGGCATCCATACTTAGAACCCTGTTCTGGAAAAATACCTTATAAGACGTCCTGGAGCCATCCAACAAAACTTAATTGTCCCACAGAAGGAATCCTTGCGGTTTGGAGCATCTCACAACTCCAATAGTGGGAAAACCCCCATGGCTTCATAATGCCCCCCCTTACTGAAGGGGCCAACATGGACAGAAACTCAAACCTGAGCCAAAGTCTGAACCTCGACCTGACTTCAGACGCATGAGATCTCAATTCAGCTCTGCAGAGTGTGCCTGCCATGTCCTTGCCCCGAAACCTAAGCCTAGCTTGTGTTCTCAGACTTCCGTCCTCACTCTCCTGGCCCACAAGCCCTCCAGTTTGGGAATTCCGAAGCCACAATGCAGCACTCTGCCTGCCCTCCAGAAGAAAAACTTTGCCCTATGATGGTAATAAGAAACCCCAAATGATTTTCTAATGCATGCCACTCGATTTTAAAGCAATTATACAGCCCACCCTGTATTCTAATGCCCTGTCTGGCACAGCCTGAGACAAGACTTCCCAAACGACACCCAGACAGCTGGCCCCAACCTGGACACATAGGACCCGCTATTGCTGTATGTCGTCATCTCTTCCCAACCTCGGTTTTCAGGCTTCAGAACCTAGACCTTATCTCCAATCACAGCCCAGGGGTGAACGTGATGCAGAAATTAGAATTCCTCCTTCCCCATGGCCAGAAACCTTGTGGTTGGCACGTTGTCCAACGTTCTATGTGGGAAAACCTACATTGTCCGAAAGGCCACGCCAGTGCTTGAGGGCCGCCTAGGGCACAGACATGCATTGTGACCTGCAGCGTGAGTCCCGTATTAAAGTGACGCCTCTCAGTGGCTGGACCAAGATCCTGAATATGGGGCTTGTCATATCCATAGGCCCCCAGGCTTAACCATAGGGCGAGTATTCCAGTTGTCAGTACCCACTGCTATGCTCTAGAATCCCTCTACTGGGGGACACATGAAGCAGAAAACAGGACACTTCCCTTCCCACAGAATGACCCCAAACTCTTGGGGGCTGGACAAACTACCAGAGAGGGAGACTTCTACGACCCATGAGGCAACTCCTACATTAAACGGCCACTGTGGACAAAACATCCAGAGACAAAAGCCTGAGCGACTACCTCCCTCTCACCCTTCTTTCATATCCAGAGGAGCTCCCCTCATGGGCTGTAGATCAGGCCTGCCGTAACCTCGGCCCCAAACCTGAGCTGAGTTAGGGTTTTTTGATGTCTGTCTGCACAGCCATGGCCCACACAGCCTCCAGGCTGGGGTCTCTGGAGCCACACCACAGAACTGTGCCTGCTCTCTCCTAAGAAACTGACCATTCCATTGGCCACAACTCTAAAAATAGTAGAAACCTCAAGGTCCCCAAGGACATCCCACTACCGCAAGCCTCACTGGACAAATAGGGGCATTATGACACAAGCTGAGCAACTACTACCTCCATGCAGACACACAGACAGATATCCGCAGAGACAGAAGATTGAACCAGACAGGCCCCTAGGCCCTATTATGAACTCTTGCTTTGGTGTCCAGGTATCACTCCTCAGAGGCCTGGGTTCGAAGACCAGCATACGGGGCTTTCCTGAGGCACCAGACAGAAGACCTCTCCTCTCCACATGGGAAGCTTCCTTGTTGGAGTTGTGTCAAGCCCTTCGGGTTGGAGAATCCTGCCGAGTCCCTTAGCTACTGCCACATTCCAAGGTCTCCATGGCCACCAACCCACATTATGACTCATCCTCAGGAGAGTCCATTTAAACTCAGCCTTCTGGGTAGCTCACCCAAGAGCCCGCAGATTGAGCCTGCCTTGTCTCGACCAGGCAATGGGAAGGTGAGTTGGCGTGTCTCGGCATCCATGCTTAGGCCCCTGCTCTCGAGTCTTTCTGTATGGGGCATCAAGGGACCATCCAATAGTACTCGACTGTCCTGAAGAAGGAAACTTTGAAGTTCGGAGCAGCTCACAACTCCCAGCGTAGGGAAACCTCCCTGGCCTCATGACCCCCCCACCCCCTTCAGGAAGTGGCTGTCATGGTCACAAACTCCAGCTTGAGGCAACATCTGATACTCGCCCTGACCTCACCTGCAGGAGATCTCGATTCAGCCTCTGCAGAGTGGGCCTGCCATGCTCTTGGCCCCAAAACTCGTGCTAGCTTGTGTTTTCAGACTTCCATCCTCACAATCCTGGCCACACCCCTCCAGTTTGGCAATTCTGGAGACACAATGCAGCACTCTGCCTGCCCTCCAGAAGAAAAATGTTGCCCTATAGGGCTAACCGGAAACGCCAAATGAGTAACAACCTGCATGCCACGCGACCATACCCCAATTATACAGTCTAGCCTGTGCACTAAAGCCCTGTCTGACACAGCCTGAGGGCAGACCTCCAGTCCAGCACCCAGAAAGCTGGCCGTACACAGAGCATATCACACCCACAATGGCTTTAGGCCATCATCTCTACCCAACCTCAGTTTTCACCTGCAGAACCTAGGCCTTATCTCCACTCACTGCTCAGGAGTGAACGTGATGCAAGAATCAGAACTTCTCCTTCGCCTTGGCAAGTAACCTAGTGGTTGGCATGTTGTCCATTGTTCATTGTAGGAGAAAGCAGCATGGACTATGAGGCCCCACCTATCCCTGAGGGCCACAATTTGCACAAACACACATTGTGACCCTCAGCGTGAGCCCTATCCTCATGTAAAGCCTCTTAGTGACTGGAACAACAGCCCACATATGGGGCTTGCCAAGCCCCTAGTCCCCCAATCTCAACCAGAGTTCGAGATGTCTAGTCACCCCTACTCAGGGCTCTACTCTGG
Organism: Mustela nivalis; assembly: GCF_964662115.1. Classification (NCBI taxonomy): domain Eukaryota; kingdom Metazoa; phylum Chordata; class Mammalia; order Carnivora; family Mustelidae; genus Mustela; species Mustela nivalis. Next base: position 130,496 of record NW_028135186.1, read on the forward strand.
AATCCCTATTTGGTGGAACACCTGAGGTAAAAAAAAAAAATACAGAAAGGACTCTTCCCATCCACAGAATGATCCCAACCCCTTGGGATCAGGCCAAATCACCAGAGAAAGAATTGTCCATGGCCTTTGAGGACACCCCGACATTCCACGGCCACCGTTGACACAAAATCCAGAGACAAAAGCTTGAGCAAGCGCCACATACTCGCCCTTTGTTCATAGCACGGAAAATTCTTACTGTCTGTAGATCGAGCCTTCATACATACATCCCCAAACCTAAGCTGAGTTTGTGTTTTCAGACTTCTGTCCCCACAGTCCTGGCCCACACACCGTCCAAGCTGGGGCCCCTGGAGACACACCTCAGGACTGTGGCTTCCCTCTCCAGGGGAATTCTGCCATTTCCATTGGCCACAACCCTATAGATTAGGAGAATCCTCCAAACTCCCCGAGGCCATTCCAATAGTGTTGGCTGCCCAGGACAAACAGGGAAGATCTTTCACAACTTAGGAAACTACCTCCACTCAGACCCAGAGACAGATATCCCCATAGAATAAGATTTAACTGGACAGGCACTTAGGCTCTAATCAGATCCATTGCTTTTGTTTCCAGGCATCTCTCCTCAGAGGCCTGGTTTCCAATACCAGAATACGGGGGATTACTGAGGCACTCATCAGAAAAATCTCATCTCCACATAGGAAATGTACTCTTTGGAGCTCTATAAAAACCTCTGTTTAGGAGAATCTTTCAGGGCCCCGGATCAAGCGCCCCATTCCAAGGTCTCCATGGACTTAAACCCACATTATGATCTATTGTCGGGAGAGTCCATGTCAACTCAACCCCCTTGGTTTCTCCCCCAGGGCCTGCAGATCAAACCTGCCTTGTTGCTAGGAGACAACTAGAATGGGAGGCGGGCTGCCCAGGCATCCATCCTTAGAACCCTACTCTGGAGTCGTTCCACATGGGACATCCTAGTGCCATCCAACAGGTCTCAAGTGTCCCACAGAAGGAATCTTTGCAGTCTGGAGCATCTCACAACTCCCATTGTGGGAAAATCTACATGGCCTCTTGAGACGCTCCACTTTATAAAGGGGCCATCATGGACAGAAACTCCAACCTGAGCAAACGTCTGATATACGCCCTGACTTCAGGTGCATGAGATCTTGATTCAGCTCTGCAGAGTGTGCCTTCTGTGCACTCACCCCCAAAACTAAGCCTAGCTTGTGTTCTCAGACTACCGTCCTCACACCCCTTCCCCAAAAGCCCTACAGATTGGCAATACTGGGGCCATAATGCAGCACACTGCCTGCCCTTCAGAAGAAAAACGTTGCCTTATGGAGCTACCTAGAAACCCGAATAAGGATCAACTGAACGCCACTCGACTGCACCCCAAATATGCAGTCTACCCTGTCTAATGCCTTGTCTGACACAGCATGAGCCCACACCTCCAGACCTACGCTCAACAGCTGGCCGCACACTGAGCTCATTGGACCCATCAGGTCCTTAGGTCTTCATCCCTTCCCAACCTCATTTTTCGGGTTTCAGAACCTAGACCTAAACTCCAAACACTGTCCAGGGGTGAACGTGATGCAGAAATCACAACTCTTCCTTCGCCATGGCTGGAAACCTTGTGGTTGGCATATTCTCCAACGTTCAGTGTGGAAGAATCTAGCGTGGCCCATGAGGCACTTCCCCTGCTTGAGGGCCTTGTTGGGCACAAATAGGCATTGTGAACCTCAGCATGAGCCCTGTCCTCAAGGAAGGCCTCTCAGTGTCTGAATCAAGAGCCCGCCTATTGGACTTGCCATGCCCCTAGGCCCCCAAACTTAAACAGAGGTGGGGATATCCAGTTGTCCCTCCCAAGGACTCTGCTCTGGAATCCCTCTTTTATTGGGACACTTGAGGTCCATAAAATAAAATATAAAATAAAATAAAATAAAAAACAGAAAAGACTCCCCCCATCCCACAGAATGTACCCAAACTCTTGGGATCGGGTCAAATCCTCAGAGAAGGAAAGCCATCCACAACCCATGAGGCCACGCCAGCATTCCACCCACATTGTTGACACAAATCCAGAGACAAAACCTGAGCAAGCACCTCAAACTCACCCTTTTTCATATCCCTAAGTGTTATCACGGTCTGTAGATTGGGCGTGCCATACCTATGTCCCCAATCCTAAGCAGAGTTTGTGTTTTCAGACTTTTGTCCCCACAGGCCTGGCCCACACAGCCTCAAGGCTGGGCCCCTAGAGCCAAACTCAGAACTGTGCCTGCCCTCTCCAGGGGATTTCTGCCCATTCCATTGGCCACAACCCTATAGATTAGGAGAAACTCCAAAGTCCCGAAGCCATCCCAATATTATAGGCTGCCCAGGACAAACAGGGGCGATCTGACACAAGCTGAGCAACTACATCCCCTCAGATCCTTAGACACGTATCCTCAGGAAAGAGATTGAACCGGACAGGCACCTATGCCCTAATCATCTCGATTGCTTTTGTTTCCAGTCATCTCTCCTCATAGTCCTGGTTTCCAATACCAGCATATGGGAGATTCCTTAGGCACTCATCAAAACAATTCTCTTCTATACATAGGAAACGTACTCTTTAGAACCCATCAAAACCTCCGGTTATGAACATCCCTCAAGGCCCCGGATCAAGCACCCCATTCCAAGGTCTACATGGACACAAATGCACATTATGACCCATCCTCAACTCACCCATTTCAAAACACCCGCCTCGGTTGCTCCCCTAGATCCAGCAGATCGAACTTGCCTTGGCGCTATGAGACACCTGGAATGGGAGGCAGGCTGCCCAGGCATCCATCCTTAGAACCCTGCTCTGAATAACTTCCTTATGGGATGTCCTGGAGCCATCCAACAGGTCTCGACTGTCCCACAGAAGGAATCATTGTGGTTTGGAGCATCTCACAATTCCCATCGTGGGAAAACCTCCATGTCCTCGTGACACCGTCCCCTTCATGAAGGGGCCGTCATGGACAGAAACTCCGACGTAAGCCAACGTCTGATCCTAGCTCTGTCTTCAGGCATACGGGATCTCGAATCATCTCTGCAGAGGGTGCCTGCCGTCCCCTCACCCCGAAATCTAAGTCTGGCTCGTGTTCTCAGAATTTTTTCCTCACACTCCTGGCCCACAAGCCTTCCAGTTTGGGAATTCTGGAGCCACTATGTGGCACTGTGTCTTCCCTCCAGAAGAAAAACGTTGCCCTCTGGGGCTACCCAGTAACCACAAATGAGTACCATCCTGCACGAAACTCGACTGCATCCCAATGATACAGTCTAGCCTGGGCACTAATTCCCTGTCTGCCACAGCCTGAGCCTGCACCTCCCAACCCACACTCAACAGCTGGCCGAACACTGAGCACATCAGACACACCATGGCCTTAGGTCTTCATCTCTTCCCAACCTCAGTTTTCAGGCTTCAGAACCTAGACCTTAAATCCAATCACAGTCCAGGAGTGAAAGTGTGGCAGAAATTAGAACTCCTTCTTCCCCATGGCCAGAAAACTTGTGGTTGCCATATTGTGCAACGTTCAGTGTAGGAGAAACCAGCATAGTACATTAGGCCACGCCCTGAATGAGGGGCTCCTTGGGCACAAAAACACATTGTGAAACTCAGTGTGAGACCTATCCTCAAGGAAGGCCTCTCAGTGTCTGGACCAAGAGCCCACATATGGGGCTTGCCATGTTCTTAGGTCCCAATGTTAACCAGAGGTCTGGTTGTCCAGTCGCCCCTCGCCAGGACTCTGCTCTTGAATCCCTCTTTTGGTGGTCCACCTTAGGTAAAAAAAATAATAATAATAAAAAAATAAACAAAAAAACAAGAAAGGCCTCCTCCCTTCCCACAGAATGACCCCAAACTCTTGGGATCGGGTCAAATCCCCAGAAAGGGAGCCTCATCAATGGCCCATGAGGACACCCCGACATTCCATGGCAATCGGTGACACAATTCCAGAAAAAAAAAAAAAAAAAAAAAAAGCATGAGCCAGCACCTCACATCGCCCTTTGTTCATATCCCGAAGAGTTCTCCTCACGGTCTATAGATCGGGCCGGCCATACCTTCATCCCACAACCTAAGTGGAGTTTGTGTTTTCAGACTTTTGTCCAAATAGCCCTGGACCACACACGCTCCACACTTGGGTCCCTGGAGCCACACCTCAGGACTGTGCTTCCCTTTCAAGGGAATTCTTCCCATTCCATTGGCCACAACCTTGCAAATGAGGAAAAACCTCCAAAGTCACCGAGGCCATCCCAATAGTGTAGGCCGCCCAGGACAAACAGGGGTGATCTCAAACCAGCTGAGCAACTACCTCCACTCAGACAACAGATGCCCCAGAGAAGAATATTGAACCGGACAGGCCCCTAGGCCCTAATCAGATCCATTGCTTTGGTTTCCAGGCATCTCTCCTCAGAGGCCTCGTTTCCAATACCAGCATATGGTGGTTTCCTGAGGCACCAATAAGAACAAATCTCGTCTCCCCATGGAAAACTTGCTCATTGGAGCTTTGTCATAACCTCTGGTTAGGAGAATCCTTCAGGGCCCTGGTGCCACTGCCCCATACCAAGGTCTCCATGGACTCAAACCAACATTAAGACCATCCTCAGGAAAGTCCATTTCAACTCAGCCCCCTCTGTTGCTACCCCAAGCCAGCAGATCAAACGTTTCTTGTTGCTAGGAGACAATTGGAATGTGAGGCTGGCTGCCCAGGCATCCATACTTAGAACCCTGTTCTGGAAAAATACCTTATAAGACGTCCTGGAGCCATCCAACAAATCTTAATTGTCCCACAGAAGGAATCCTTGTGGTTTGGAGCATCTCACTACTCCAATAGTGGGAAAACCCCCATGGGCTCATAATATCCCCCCTTCATGAAGAGACCAACATGGACAGAAACTCAAACCTGAGCCAAAGTCTGATCCTCGACCTGACTTCAGACGCATGAGATCTCAATTCAGCTCTGCAGAGTGTGCCTGCCATGTCCTTGCCCCGAAACCTAAGCCTAGCTTGTGTTCTCAGAGTTCCGTCCTCACTCTCCTGGCCCACAAGCCCTCCAGTTTGGGAATTCCGATGCCACAATGCAGCACTCTGCCTGCCCTCCAGAAGAAAAACTTTGCCCTATGCTGCTAATAAGAAACCCCAAATGATTTTCTAATGCATGCCACTCGATTGTAAAGCAATTATACAGCCTACCCTGTATACTAATGCCCTGTCTGGCACAGCCTGAGACAAGACATCCCAAACGACACCCAGACAGCTGGCCCCAACCTGGACACATAGGACCCGCTATGGCTGTAGGTCGTCATCTCTTCCCAACCTCGGTTTTCAGGCTTCAGCAATGTGGGAAAACCTGCATTGTCTGAAAGGCCATGCCAGTGCTTGAGGGCCGCCTAGGGCACAGACATACATTGTGACCTGCAGCTTGAGTCCCGTATTAAAGTAACGCCTCTCAGTGGCTGGACCAAGATCCTGCATATGGGGCTTGTCATATCCATAGGCCCCCAGGCTTAACCAGAGGGCGAGTATTCCAGTTGTCAGTACCCACTGCTATGCTCTAGAATCCCTCTACTGGTGGGACACATGAAGCATAAAACAGGACACTTCCCTTCCCACAGAATGACCTCAAACTCTTGGGGGCTGGACAAACTACCAGAGAGGGAGACTTCTACGACCCATGAGGCAACTCCTACATTAAACGGCCATTGTGGACAAAACATCCAGAGAGAAAAGCCTGAGCGACTGCCTCCCTCTCACCCTTCTTTCATATCCAGAGGAGCTCCCCTCATGGACTGTAGATCAGGCCTGCCGTAACCTCGGCCCCAAACCTGAGCTGAGTTAGGGTTTTTGGATGTCTGTCTGCACAGCCATGGCCCACACAGACTCCA